>NW_004443445.1:261117-279927 GCF_000184155.1 Fragaria vesca subsp. vesca
CGGCCATAGATCTTTTTTATTTTTTTATTACAAACTTTTAGCCGACGAATATTTTAAAATAATTCGTCGGCTAAAGTTTGGCAGATAACCGACGACAAAAAAGTACGTCGGCTAAAGTCTGGACTATAGCCGACGACATTAATTTCGTCGGCTAAAGTATGGACTATAGCCGACGACTTATACGTGTGTCGTCGGCTAAAGTCACCACAGACGAGCTTTTCCCGACGAAATCTTAGCCGACGAAAGGTCGTCGGCTAAGATCTTAGCCGACGAATTAAGCTGACAGGCCGACGAAAAATTTTCGTCGGCTAAAGTGCTTGTCCTGGTAGTGCATGTAAATCAGCTAATTAACAAGTAGTTGGATTTAAGAACAGAGTCATCGAAAAGAACTTTTATGTGTAGTCACTTAAAAAAGAAAAAGAAAAAGAGGATGTATAGATCTAGACTAGCAGGTCGTATCCCAAGAACTATAATCTGGTAAGAACTAAGAGTGTAACACCCTAACCCAGATTAAGAGACAATAACCTGAAATTAGGATGTCACGAAAACATTTAGGAATACCAATTAGATCTTACAACGATATGAGAAAATTAAATAGTGGGATCTTCATGAAATTGAAACACAGACCAAAAGATATAAACCCAAGTAGTTTCATCAAGAAATCATGAACTACCCGAATCGAGGAGCTGGAGCCTCTCGTTGTCGAGTCCCTCCTCTTTTTATTTCTAGGTTCAAAGAGTCGGTGGAGGAGAGATAAGGATGAGAAGGTCGGTGCCCTCTTTCTCGACCCTTCTTCCTTTCTTCTTTCTGTATCCCGTTCTCCCGCCCAAAATATCTTCTTTCCTTGTCTTCTTTTCCATGGTCGGTGAAAAGTTCCACAACCTTCCATTCTTTTCTAGACCAATCTCAACTTATAACCCAAATTCAAGAGTAAAGAGTAATCACAAACCCAACGGTATAGATCAAATTCTAAAAAATCCAACGGTCCATATTACTCTATTTCATTTATTTTATTCCCATAGTTTTATTAATAGTGAGTAAATCAACTGTTTAGAAAATTCACGAGAATTTTCGCATGCTCGTATCGGTACAAACTATTAGTACCACATCCTCATCATTTAGATTTCATTTCAGTAATATTTATTTATTTGTAAAATACTCGATGTTTTACAAACCCGGTCTCCACCTCCCGAAGTAAGACTGAGAATTCTTTAAGCACCCCCTCCCTTCAGGTCTATGAAAGATATATAATTAAAAAGGTCACTGTCGTTCTCTCCTCCCTCTCTTTTCTTTATTCTTCCTCCTCTTTTTAATTTACGTGTCCATATCAGTTTGAGCCGAGTATTCAAACCACCTCTCTCTTGTTTTCATAGATATATTATTTTACTTACTTACTTATTCACCTTATTAAAATTGAGAGGGTATACCGTATATTTGCATATACCTATTATACACATGTTTTGGCACATGAACAGTATCGAAATCATACTCCCAAATATATATTCTCGTATCACGAAAATATTTTGATTGACTCATACATTGATTTACTTTTAAAATTATCGGGGTATTACAAAGAAGTACATGAGTTTACATAGTGGAAAATTATGTCCCTTAAGAGAAAATCGGCATGCAATTTTTCTCCTTGGGTTCAGGATTTCTGCGAGTAAAAAACAAACTCATGTAGAGTTTAGGATAAAAGTTATAAATGGTCCTCGTGATTTGGGGTCATGGTTATATTTGTCACTGTGGTCTGAAAATGATTAATTTTGGTCCTCGTATTTTATATATCGACTAATCATAGTCCAATAATAACATTTCCTCTAACACCGTTAGTAAGACATGCATGTGTGTGTCACATGTTGAGGCAATTTGTCTTTTTACTATCAAAATACAATAAACAAAAAATATAAATAATAAGAATATAAAAGACAACTCATAAAATAATGAATGAAAATAAACATAAATTCTAACACCACCATCAAAATAGAGTTAATTGGCGGCATGATTTATCCCAGATACTTGCATTGGAACTCAACCCTTGATGCGATTAAGATTTAAATTTTAGAACCATTCTTCATCCATCAAAGTGCGAAATTGGCATTAGTTTTAAAACTTTATATGGCTTGGTTTGATTCTAGTATTTGATATTCTACATCTTCATCAATTTCATACAAAAATTTGACAATTTGCTTTTCGTAAAAGGACTAGAACTGTTATGGGGAAGTGAGAATTAAGAAGATTAATTTGATCAACAAGACAAAGAAACAAGGATAAGATGAAGAAAGATATTTTTTTATACGCCATGACAATTATGCCTAGATTCTGGGAGTGTTATTCCTTATTCTTAGTAATTTGCTTTTTCATTTTTCCTTTTTTTTTATTGATTTCATTTTTCCTTACAATTCTGTTTAACTTTTATTTTTCTGTTTGATAAGGAATGTATAAGACATAATTATTTCATGATATGATGTCGGCGTGAGAACTTTACTAACGGTGTTAGACGAAATGTACTATTGGACTAAAATTAGTCAATATATAAAACACGAGGACTAAAATTAATCATTTTCAAACCACAGTGGCAAACGCTACCATTAATATTGGGCGTTCGGACCCAAAAACTAGGAAAAACTAACCCAAAAGCCCAATCGGGCCGGTCTAAAATGGGAAGAGCTTGGTCTGGGCCACAGACCGGCCTGAATGCTTTCATTTCGGTTCGGGCTTGGTTCTGAACCGAAAGCCCGTTCTGCCCGAGATACACAATTTTGCCACGTGTCAACATCTTATTGGTCCATGTAATTTTATTTTTTCTAAAACTAAAAACCTTCAGTCTTTCTCTACGCCTCTCTTCTTTTTTTCTTTTCTCTTAACCTATTCTCAATTCTTCTTTTTTTATGTTCTTCGATTTTGTTGTCAACACAACAGTGACTAGAGAGTGGAGGCAGATGGGATATTTACGATTGTTTAGTCGATTGTTTGGTGAGTGGAGGCAGATGGGTTTGAGTTGGGTGATGTAAAGTTAGGGTTTCTGAGTTTTTCAACTTCTGGGTTTGTGTGTTCACACATTTCAAGTACAAACCCAACCTGGGTTTTCTGGGTTTCTCTCACTTTCTTTGTTTCCCATGCTCTTTCTTTGAATGTTTTCTTACCTTTCTTTGTAATATTCACATCTGTTTAATTTTTGACTTTGATATCCATTTGTGTAGTTTTCTTAATGCTATTATGATAGTGAATGGAGAAGTTCTAAATTTGATATAGAGGTTGGCAATTAGTTTTTAAATTTGATATCCATTTGTCTGATTGATACCCCATACCCCAAATTTGGAATTATAGATCATATTATTAATTGGTTATAGGGTTTGATAGTACATATTGGTTTTTGGGGAATTCAAAAACATGAAACTGCGCTTCTGGCAGAAATTTCAGTTATATATGTTCACAAGTTCTAGCCCTGTCTACTTGTGCATAAGGTGTTGAGAGTTTGAATCTTCTCTCTGATTTGGCTTGATATGGACATTGAATGCAGTGCATCAACTAGCCTACATTATTATATATGATTCCATATAATGGTCTTTGTTGTCTTTGTTTATTTGAATATATGATTCCATATAATGCGGTGCATCAGCTAGAGTTCGAATCCGGCATCCTTTATTGTCTTTATTTTTGGCGGCAAGGTCTTGCTTTATTTTTATAGGTAAAATTCTGTTTAGTCCCTATTGTTTAGGTTCGTCATCCTTTTAGTCCTTGAACTTTTAATCTAATCTGTTTAGTCCTTGAACTTACAAATGTTACTCTACTTAGTCCTTTCTGTTAGAATATTCTGTTAAGAAAGAATATTATGTTTTTCTTTGTTTTCTTTGCTAAAAGAAAATGTACGGAGCATGGTGGCCTTGAATTTTGAATTTTTTTATTTAACATGTTGCAAATATTTAAATCTATCCTCTTACTCAAAGGTAAACAGTTAATTTTTCATTATCAATTAGGAGAATCTATTGCTATTAGACTTGAATTATTAGCAGAAGCTAAACTTTCATATAAAGAATTACAAGAAGAAAAAAACATTTAGAAAACTAAAAGAAAGAAGAGATAAGCTTCCTAGAAGTACCAAAAATTACTGGGATATTATTTTTCAGTTACAACGAAGGATATACGAATCAAGAGAAGAAATTAAAGTTCTTCAAGAAACTTTTGAACAAGATTAAAAACCTCTTGATATTTTGAGAATTGGTTAGATCCGCCCTAGCTGGTATCAGAGCCTGCTTGGCTCATAAGCAGGTGAAAGAAAAAGGCTTATGCCACAAAGTTGGCTTCTCTCAACTAACAAGAGAGAATCCAAACTTAAAAATTATCAGTCATTTTGTACTACAAAAGGAACTAACAAGTGGGAAGTGTGCTTTCATTCAAGGCACATTTAAGAAAATCAGTACTCCATTGAATACGTTTGTAGAGTATTAAATACGTTCTACGACGAACATATTCATCTCCAGAAAGAGTTTGGAGTAGAAGAGCTTGATCCAGCAAGACCAAGCTTAATCGAGTTCCTAGACCGTTTATCTAGGGATAAGACTTCTGAAAAGGTTACAGAACAGCTCGAGAGATTTAATCTACGGATTAATCAACTTGAAGAAATAAATTCAAAGATTGCTAGGCTTGAAATCAAGCTAGATTATCTCAAAGAAAAACAATATCTAATAGATATTGAAAGAAAGTTGGTTTGCACTGAGTCTTGCAAACAATATTTATCAACGAGCGGTGGAACTAAGAGAAACTTAGGAACACCTGAAAAATCTTTTAGAAACTCTTATCTCCAGAATAGGATGAATCAAAGAGTTGATCTAAAAGTAAAAAAGGAAGATGTTATAGCTATTGGCTTTCATCGTCCTATAGAAAAACTTGCTGAAAATGTAGAAGCAATAATTCATCAGCAGAATTATAGTATTGACCTCGAAGTTTAATTTCGAGAATTACATAACAGAATCTCAACTCTACAAAAGATTGTAGAAAATATGAAGGAAGGAGAGAATTATGAAAGGATAAATGAAGAGGGTCTAGCTCAAAACGTGGCTAGTAAAATCATTATCCCTACTCCATCCTCACCAACGGGAGAAGGAATACTAAGGTTTAGTGAACCAAAGCTTCTGGAATGGAAAACAGCAAAAGCATCAAAATCTACAATTAAGAGAGAGATGAAGATGTTGAGTAGAATCCTCAGTAAAAGGAACACATTTCCGGTATAGTTAATAAACGCTTAAGAGTTTGAGTGTAATGAAATCGAATCTAGTGTACGAGAAACATCTGCGCCTAGATTTAAATTCAACGAGATCTATAAGAAGGGATCTTTCATTATGGACTCCCACAGATTCAAGATTCTTGAATTAACAGTTCCAGCCACAGGAGGAGAAACAGATATCAGATTGATAACTCCAAAAGAAGTTAATGAAGCCTTCCAGAAAAAATATTCCTATATGCATATTGGAGCAGTCCAAGTAGGAATAAAATTCTTAGCCAGAGATGGTATTGACTGTTCTATTCTATGTGTCTTACAAAACGATAGAATAACAGATTTTAAGAAAAGTCTATTAGGAACGGTAGAAGCTTCTTTGTGCAACCAAGTTGCATATTTCAATGTTTTCCCAAACTTCACAACACATCTCAAAGATGCTGCTCACTGTCTAAAATTGAGAATTAAGACAGATGGGATTTCTATGAAAAAAGGAATGATGTAACTTGCAATAGATTATCGAATCTAGTATAAGTTGATGAGTTCAAATATAACTCCTAATATCAGGTTTCTGAATAGCCCTGGGATTACTACATCTATGCTCACCAACCCAAAAAATAATTCTCAACAAAAACATGTCACAAAATGTCATGAAGTAACATTCCCAAGAGAATGGAATTTGACCCCTCATGTCAGACAGCTTGAAAGCTCCAATGCTTCAATTTATGAAGACATGGGAGGAAAGATAAGATTACAGTTTCATAGACATTCATTTGCTAATTATGAAGAAACTAGTTCTTCTGGAACTAAATCTATCTTTCATGAAGAAATATTTGAGGAAGAAGATACTAAAAGACCTATGAAAATGTTTAGAGCAGGATATTTAAAAGGATTATATGCACAAGCTGAGACTTGTGAATTCATAGAAGAATCCATAGAAGAATTAGAGAAAATTATGAATGAGATTTCTCAAATTCAACTTGGAAAGAATAAGAGGATGATTCTTCCTTATCAAGCAGCTAAAGAAGAGCCGTCAGGTTCACAGTCTATGGATACAGAGGAAAATGAAAGGCAGGTCCCTTATGATGGTGGTTATACCATAATACAGAACATTATAAACAATCCCACTAAGATCATTCGAGAAAAGAATATCAAGCTTCCAAAAGGACAAGCTCCTACAGGAAGAATTGGAGAACAAAGTTCTTAGAAGTATATCCCTACAGAACCCAAATGGGGACAGTCAGTGTCTGAAAGAGGGGTTTATCTGGATTTAGACCAGGTAGGAGATAAAAGAAAGACAATAGATAACTGGGTACGTAGCTAGTTTAAAGCTAACTCAGGCTCTAGTGTTATCAAAGTTTGCCTACGAGGATGCTCATGCATATTATGAGTCAACCTTAACTGGAATAGTCCATAAGTGGTATCAATCTTTCAAAAGAAGTTCTCAATGGACTAATTGGGCAAGCAAGTTAGCTCAGCCTAATAATCCTTTAGATTTTCCGGTGCCTATCTATGCACAATTCTGTGGAGATATCACTGGGCATAGTGAGCAATCTAAAGAAACGAGCGAAGGCAAATATTCATAAATTGAGTATTTGTAACATGAGGTATTTTGAGGAATACACCAATGAGTTGCAAAATTACTTCTGCACTATTGGAGATATTGAGAATGATGATCTCATCAGAACATATTATAGAAAGTTGTCAGAACCCTAGAATGATATAGTAGCACAATCGTTAGAAGAAAACCCCCTTCAGTATTTTACTATAGGAGGAATAGCAGAAAGAGTTAGAGGAGTTGAGAATATGTGTCCAAAGATATTGGATACCTCAACACAATGGGGATGTCATATTCCTATGGAAAGAAAGCACCGAAGGAAGTTCTCTGGCACCAAGCATGATAAAAAATTTGCTTCCAAAAAGAAGTTTAAGTTCAGGAAAAGGCCTGAATATAAGAAAGAACAATCTTCTCAAACTTCTCCTAGAAAGAGATTTTTCAAAAGAAAAAAGAAGGTCATTTCTTCTTCAAAAGAAGTAAAGAAATGCAGATATTGGCTTTGCAAGGCAGAGGGACATTATGCAAATGAGTGTCCTAAAAAGGACAAGAGATCTTCTAAAGCCTTAATTACTGAGTATGATGAAGCGATAGAGTATGCTATTCTAAAAGGCTTTGAAATCGCATATTCTGATGAAGAGAATGAATCGATATATTCTCTTGAGTTCCCATCAGACAGCGAGACAGAAAGTGCTTCAAAAAGCTCTAAAGAAGAAGAAGAAGATATAGGGTATCGTCCTATATTTTTATTACAGATATAGAATTGGAAGGAAGAAAACTCTGATATTATTAGTACCTTCCATCCCAATCCAGGAAATTTTATTTATGACTATTGCAAATGTAATGATAATAATACAATTCCCATGTATTATGAAAGTACAGGAAAAACTTATCATCGAGAATGCTTTATTGCAGAACTCAGAAGAAAAACTAAGGATAATGAAGCACATGTCCTGGTAGAAGAGGAATATAATGTATTCTATAAAAAAGAACGAGAGAGGAACCTCGAAGAGGATATAAAAAAGATGAAGTTTGTAACTTCATTAAGCCAGAACAAAGAAATCAAGGAGTCTCTTGATTCTCTTAATTCCATAAGTACCAATCCAATACTTGGTCTAGCAAATGATAATCCTCTTGATTCCGTAACTGCAGTAAGAAAGGTCAACCATTTCACAGAATTACTTGATACTCTAAGAGAGCAAGCGCGAGTAATGCCAATCTAGACAAGCATATATAGTAATTATATTACTATCGGACTGAAGTTTCCCAATTACAAGAAGTATCATCTACATGCATTTGTAGATAGTGGCTCAAGGTATTCTCTTGCTAAGAGATATGCAATCTCGAAGAATACTGGGAAAATTCTTCAACAACAGTTATTGGAGTTGCGATGGAAGAAAATCAAATAGTTATGGATACAATGGCTCGAAATGTAAAGGTTTTCTTAGGCGGAGAAAATTTTACCATCAAGATCCTCTGGCAATGTGTAGGCCAGACAGTTGATTTGGTTATTGGAAATGACTTTCTTCTTCAGCAAACAGTAATTCAAACTCTAGAAAGGATTGGGTTTGAGAAAAATAGAAAATTCTATTGGGAATCCCGATTAACAGACGCAGTACGCGTTACCAGTAAAAGATTTACCGACCAATATCAGAAGTCGCCAGCGAAGAGTGGTGATTATTATAAGCCAATTTTAAAGCCAGTTTTGTTGCTACAAGAACAGCTTAAAGGGCATAGTGAGATATTGGTGAATGAAGCAACAAGTTCAGAAGACTCTGAATCAGAGGAAAATTCTGAATATCAAATTTCTAACAATGAGAGTTCTGATGGAGAAGAAGAATACACCAGAGAGCACAACCTAAAGGTATATGCTAACAAAGTAGAACAAAAGAAAATACCAACTCTCACAGAAATAGAAAATTTGCTGAAACCAGTTATCAGTGAAGACCCTCAATTTTATTGGGAAAAAACCCAATATATTGTCAGCTAAAAACGCATGATGCAAATGTTATTTGCCATGTTAAGGCCATCCCTCATTATAGGGAAGAAGATAGAAAAGAATTGGAGAATCAGATCCAATGCAAGAACTTCTTGAAAAGAAGTTATTAGGCTTTCAAACAGTCCTAATCATGTCCCAGCATTCTTGGTAAGAAATCATGTAGAACAATTAAGAGGAAAAGCCAGAATGATGATTGATTACAGAGATGTAAACAATAAGATCGTCAAAGACAGTTATCAAATAGCTCAGGTGAGAGTTCTCATCAACAGGCTTAAAGGAGCAAAAATCTTCTCTAAGTTTGATGCAAAATCAGGCTTTTAGCAGGTTAAAATGCATCCTGACTCCATTGCTTTGACAACCTTTGGAACTCCGCAAGGGCATTATGAATGGTTAGTTATGCCATTTGATCTTAACCAAGCCCCGTCTATTTTCGAAAGGAAAATGGATAATATCTTTAAACCATATTCAGATTTCTGCATAGTTTATATAGACGACATTCTTGTCTTCTCTAGAACTATGAATGAACATCTTAAGCACCTGGAACAGGTGTGTAAACTTATTGTCCAAAAGGGATTATCTTTGGACAGAAGAAGATTCACCTTATAAAAGGAGAAATTGATTTCCTTGACATTCATGTTAAGGATGGAGAGATTCGTCTCCAAGAACATATTGTTAAAAAAATCAGCCAATTTCCTGACAATATCCCTGATGCAAAATCTTTGCAAAGATTTTTAGGAGTTTTTAATTTTGCAACAGACTTTATTCCTTAAGTCAGTGGTCTCACTGCACTCCTCTCTCCAAAAATAAGCTCTAAAAAGAAATGGTCCTTCACTGAAGATGACAGTAATACTATCAGAAAGATTAAAGAATTAATAAAAAACCTTTCTTTTTTACAGTTACCTGAAGAAGGAGATTTAATCATATTGCAAACTGATGCAAATGATTATTATTGGGCAGGAGTTGTTTTAGCTGTTGCTCCAGATACAAATCATGAAAAGATTTGTAAATTTCTATCAAGAAAGTTTAACGCAGCAGAGTTAAACTATTCTACTGGAGACAAGGAAGTCCTTGCCTTAATTAAAAGCATCAAGGGTGCTGAGGCATTCTTAGGAAACAGATTTGTAGTAAGAACTGATAACAAAAGAGTTAAAAATTTCAAAAACTACAAATTAACTGATGCTGCTGATAGGGGAAGAGTTCTGAGATGGCAAATGTTTTTAACTCAATATGAATATGATGTTGAAATGGTTGCAGGTGACAAGAATTATTTGCCTGACGCTCTTACAAGAGAAATGGCGATGTTGGAAAGAGAAGGTCGCAATCCAAGAAACTGGAAACCGGTATCAAAGGAAAAGAAGCTTTGGGAAAGATACAAGAGCAGTGATAAAACCGTAGGACCTCTCCATGATGGACCAGGTTATCAATAGATTGTTTCTTATGGAGCTGTTGAATCAAGTCATCCTTCAGAAAAAATCAAGCCAAGACTAGATCAAGGATGGGATGAGTTTTTAGACCATTCAAAAAAAGATACAGATCAGTCTGTTACTTCTGATGAAGAAAAACTCGCACATGAGTTCTTGCTGTGTCCAAAATGAACAGCCTCAACTGATCGGTCTCAAGGTAAAAGACCGGCTAGCCCGTCTCAAACGACAGACGATAAAAGCATATCAAGTCCGTTTATGGCTGCTGCTTTGCCAAAAAGCAGAAATGTCTCTTTTAAAGCAACCAAGTCACCTTTAGTCACTGGGAAGAAGATTATTCATGATCAACCTTTGAAGATCTTTCAGAAACCAATTTTCAGGACAGAAAGGCTATTAGCCTTTAAGCAGAAGATTATTATTGATAATATTCTGCATGTGTTCTATGAAGAGAACGAAGCTCATTTACTTCAAACACTTAAAGCTTTAACAGAAGAATTGTATGGATTCCATACAAATGATAAAGGTGTGCAAGCAGAAAATTAAGCAAGAAATTCTAAGGCTGTTTACCTTGAAAATCCTGAAAGTGCTAAAATTCTAATGCTAGCACTAAAAGAATCTGAATGGTATAAGTTTCACAATCTTTTAGGAGAAGGTAAAGATATTCTTCCAAGAACATTATCAGTAGTCCTTGGCCCATATTATGGGAGATACTTGATTGATGTTCAAGCAGAGCATCCCCAAAAACGTAAGTTGTGGCTTGTGGAAAATGGTTTTGTTTATAATTTATAGACAAAAACTAATGAAGATTTGAATGGATTCCTAGATATAATATCTGAGGATGTTAAGAACATTAGACCTGACGGATGTATTTTAAGATTAAAATTCATTTCAACTCCTCCAGAGTGGACAGTAGTGAATGGACAGACGAATTATATCTCTCCTTATCATTTTGTCAGGTTAATCCAAAGTCCAGTTCAAAAACCAGTTGTTACAGGTGGCAATGGTAGACCAAATCAAAGCATCCCATGGATGAAGGCTATGGCTATAGCTGTTATTAAAGATGTGGTTTTAAGAGACTATGATTCAAGTTCTTTTGGCAAGTGGAGAAAAAATAATGGTCACTTGCTATAATCATCTTCTACCAAAGAACTATGACTTTTTCACAGCTCTTATGAGGAAAAAAGTTGATTGCACTCTGGCTACTACTGTATGGCTAGAAAAAGTTGAGAAGGATGAAAAGTATAAGATTTCTTATCCTTTTGATTCCGATCTTGACAATGAAAAAGATAACACTGCACGTGAATAGGAATATAGTGGTCCCAACTCATCTGCAGGATATGAAGAAAATCATGAAGAATATCACAACATAGTAAATATGTTGGAAAAATGAATGATTACCGACACATCAAGACAAGAAGCTTTTCTTTTGATAAAAAGAAATGAGTGGTTGCCAACGCATGAAGACAAACGACTTTACTTTTTCAAAAGTAAAGTTATCAGGATAAGATTCCTCTTGTCCCCCACTTTGTATAGGTGTGTTTTAATTCTAGTTTGGAATCCGCTCCCTATTTAAGGAGCCTTAGGCGTAAGTAGGAAGGCATCTATCAGAAACTTGAGATAGAAGTTTGAAGCTCTCTCAATCTTTCTCAAGAAGTAAGATAGCCAGAATAGAGTTTTTCAATATAGAGTGAATAATAGAGTGATTATTGTGTGGAGTGTTGTACTCGTCTGGTGTGGAATACTATATATATACAAGTAAGTGTTTATCTTGTAATTATGAATAACTAAACAGCCTTTAGTTGTTTACCTGAGAGCGAGCCTCTGGGTTTTGTATTTGTATTTATGTTTGAATAAATAAATTCTATCTTGTGCCCCATAATCCGTCTCAAAAATATTTTTCTTTACATATTTATTTCAATATTACTTTATGTTTATTTTACTTTGTAAAGAAATTAGGCTTTTCCATCCTAAGACAGCAGTGATTCCGCTATGATTAGTAACCATTAGACAGGAGGTCGTTAGGTGAAATGTTGGCATGTGGAAGGCTAGTTCTTAAGAAAAAGGGTAAGTCTAGTTACTTAAAAGTAAAATTTAAAAAAAAAAAGGTTTAACGGAAAAACAGTGTTTTAACCGAAGTTTTTAACAAAAGGACCTTCTGGATGAGAAATCAAAACCTTAAGGACTATATAGATGTTTTTAAAACCTTGAGGACTAAATAGATGACTTGCTTAAACCATAAGGACTAAACAAAGGTTAATTCTATTTTTATTGAACTCAATAAACCGAAAAAAGTATTGTATAACTGTATATGTATATACTCTCTGCTTGCTACAATGCTTTGTCTAGACTTTGATCTCTTGAGCTTTCCATTGCTTGTGCTCTTTGTTGATATGTAGGTACATGTTTGACTGAGAAAAACAGGTAGCAAGGATAGCAATTCTTAAGTAAGATGCAACTACAACATTGTTTAGTTTGTCAAAATTTCATGAGAATAAGGAACATATCATCAAGCTGGTGGTGTGAATACTTGGTGGAGTGAATGGATTAGTGTATATTCAAGGAGTTTAGGGTTTAGGATTAGTGTATGTATACTTACTCAAGAATTAGTGTATATTCAAGGATTGCCATAAAAAATAGGATTTAGGGTTTAGGGTTGCCATGAAAAATAGGGTTTAGGGTTTAGAATTAGTGTATATTCAAGGAGCAATTCTTGAGTAATTCTTGAAATGTTTTGGAGCCCCATGTTGACCTCGTGCCACTCCTAGAGTTGTTGAAGTTAATTGGCTTCCTCCTTCTTTTGGTTGGGTGAAGATAAATTCTGACAGCTCTTAGAAGCATGAGGAGGGAGTGGGTGGTTATGGTGCTATTTTTAGGGATTACAAGGGCCACTTTCTTGGTGCTTTTGCCTCAAATCTTGAAATTCCTAGTTCAATTTCAGCGGAGATAATGGCTGTTATTAAAGCTATTGAGCTTGCTTGGGTTCATAATTGGAAACATATGTGGTTGGAAGTTGACTCATCTTTGGTACTTGATTATATTCGCAGACCTTCTCTTGTTCCTTGGCCTCTTCGAATTCGATGGTTGAATTGCTTTTACCGAATCTCTCAGATGAATTTCAAGGCTACTCATATTTTTCATGAAACAAATAAAATAGCTGGTGCTCTGGCAAATCAAGGTAAGTCGTGTTCTAAATTGATGTGGTGGGATGAGCCTCCACCTTGCATATTATTGTCTTATAATAACGATGTTAGAGGTATATATGCCTCAATTTCATTTCAGCTAGTCTGTAATTTGTTTCGGGAGGTTTTGGTTTTCATCCCCCTCCTTTGTTTCTTTTTTCTTTTATTAATAACATAGAGTGACAAGCGATTTATTCGTCTATCCTCGATCATTCAGCGAAAAAAAAAAATAAATGTATATTCAAGGAGGGGACTTCAATACAAGGGCTCTTGCATTGTTTTAAGATTCATGGTTTTTTTTTGTTTTTGATACAGATTCATGGTTTTTTTGTTTAAGATATATGAATAAAATGGAAGAAGGTGGAAATGATATTCTGTATAGTTTGGTTCTAAGTTGCACGGACACGGACACAGACACGGCGACATGATACGGCGTGACACGACAAAACTCAAAAACTAAGTTTCCGACACTGCTTGGACATGATAAACAGAATTATATATTTATGTATTTTAATAAATAAAAGAGATACTAAAATATAATTATACACAAAATTTCATATAATTATGCAGGAAATAACTCAAATAAAGAACACCCATCGATTAATTACTAATCTCAATAATCACTAATCAGAAATTTAAAAAAAAGACTGACCTTGGAAAGATTAACATATTGTTGCGTACTTTTTTTTTTTTTTTTCTCAGCGGAGAGACTATAAGCTAGAGATTAACAGACTTAAATCTCCAATATAACTTACTTGCCCATGGCTGGAGGAAGAGAGCTAGAGGCTATCAGCTGCAATTGAATGGTTTACCGATTAAGAACAATGAAACAATGATTATTTAGAACTTAGAAGAGATCGAATGGGCGATGTTTTCTTCGTCTGCATCGTTCCTGACTTTCCTCTCTTTGTTTGTGTGCGATTGCGCGACAAACCTCTAATGCGCTCATTTATTTATTTATTTTTATTTTTTTTAAGTGAGAAAAGCTGACCTGGCGTGTTGTAAATAGACATGTCGAGCCGGTCAACATGTCCAAAACGTGTCTGAAAAGTCAATTTTTCGGACAAGCCACATGGCTTGTCGGACAGGTTTTTTGTCGTGTCGGGCGCGTGTCGGCATGTTGGGAGTGTCCACCCATGTGGAGTGTCCGTGCAACATAGGTTTGGTTCTAAATAATTTGCTAGAGGTGGTTTGGTTGTGAATAGTTTGGTTGCAAAGTATAAAATAGTAGTAAACAACCAAATCCTGTTTGGGCCCGAAAAAAAAACCGAAATCCCAAAAAATGATAATCGGTCCGGGCCCAGTCGGGTTGAAAATCTGAAAAGGGTATGACCTGATATTTTTGGGTTTCGGGTTAAGTTTTCAAAAAACCCTAACCGGCCCGACCCAAGCCTAGCCTTAGTTATCATATGACCCCAAACCACGATGACGATTTATAACTTTTACCCTAGATTTTATTACTATAACTTTTATCATATTATCTCGTATCCTGCTACCTAGCTAGGATAACACCAATTGTTGCTATCCCTAGATGTGTATAACTACATAACTTAATGCAAAAATGAACCTGCAAGCGATATGGTATTGATATGGTGACGACAGGATCACCCTAAGTCCTTGTCTGCAAGGCAATCTAAAGAACCTGTAAGCGTAGTTGGTGCTTTTATCAGTCGCTTGAAAAAGAAGCCACAGTCAAGCTAGCGCACCTCGCTACAACACACATGCACATCACGTGCGCTGACACGCTCTGCAACAAAAGAGACGGTTTACAACTTTGCATTTTCAAACTCTTGGTCGAGCCAAACACTAAAATAACGTACTACTAAAATAATGCACATCAAAAATGCATGAAGCTAAGATCCTAAATATAATTAAAATGTCATCATGGTTTAAAAAAATAACAAAATACTAGTCTTTTTCTTAATTTCGACAGGTCACTCCTATTACTTTTTAATGTCACACAATTAGGTCCAACCGTCTACTTTCCATCCAATTTTACAGTTAAGTTGTTGAGATGTCATTTTCTCTCATGCCAAATCAGCTGAATGAAGGGTAAAATTACTATAACACCCTTTGACTTCTCTGGCAAAAGAAAGATGGAAATCCCTCTAAAGCGGAAACCATTTCCCTCCAAAATCATTGTGCAAGATAGTCATTAAAATTCAAGCTTCAAGAACTGAAGCATAACTTGTATCAAAAAAAAAACTAAAGGAAATTGAATAAAAAACAAATTTCACTTACACTCATAAATAGGTCATTCATAATACTGTTATTGTCACCAAAAATACATTGCATATTCTTTAAAATTAGCAAGCCAATAAATAAAGTGCTAATTTACTGAAAACAAAAGTTGCATCATCCAATTTTTGTTTTGGAAGGATTTACATCCTTCTTTTGCTGGAGAAGCGGGAAAATAAACTAAATGATGTTATAGTAATTTTACCTTTCATTCAGCTGACTTGACATGAGAGAAAATGACAACTTAATAACGGTGAAATTGGATGGAAAGTAGACGGTTTGACTTAATTGTCTGGTATTGAAAAGTAATGGAAGTGAGCTGTTGAAATTGAGAAATGAGGACTAAACTATCAAAATTTAAAAAAAAGAAGTGACGGGTATTTTGTCCTTAAAAAAAAAAAAAAGAAAAAAAAAGAGCCAAACCGAAAGCCAGGGCGCGCAAGCGGGAAACAGCTCATAAAGGGATTAAAGGCCACAATGTCAGCAACAACTAGAAGAAGAATTTCTAAAGAAAAGAAAAGAAAAACGAAAGAAAGGAAAGAACAGGAAGGCGAGAACAAGAACAGTCATAGGTAGACTCTCGGACAAAGAACTAGATCTAGACGAAGCTCCACCAGATCCGCTTCATCACTTAGGTACGCTCTAATTCCTTGGTACACAGAGATATCTATGTCTGATATATCAACTTATCAAGCAATATATTTAGAAGAATTCGTAGCAGGATCATGTCTGAGTATTTTCGCGACTGTAAATCCCTTTGCTTTCTTGTAGTGATCGAGTTAGAACGTGCTGATACTGATCGAAAATGGAACTGGACAGAATTAGCAGTTTACCGAATGATGTCACAGAAAAGATTTTGTCACATCTGCTGCCTAGAGAAGCAGCGAGGACAAGTGTTTTATCGACCAAGTGGAGATACAAATCGGCCATGCTTCATGATCTAGAGTTTGATGAGTGTTGTTGGAGTGAAAGCCAAAATCGGGAGGTTGATGATTGTGATGATCAAACAAGCTTTGTGAAAATGGTTGATCATGTACTCTTACTTCATATCGGCCCCATACGCAAGTTTAAGCTGGTTTGTGATTTAAATGAGCTAACTACTAGAGATATTGATCGATGGGTTACTCATCTATCAAGAAACTCTATCAAAGAGTTGATACTCTTTCTTTGGGAATCTGGATACAAGATCCCATTATGTGTGTTTTCTTGTCAAGATCTCGTTCGTTTGGAGTTCACTCAGTGTATGCTCAAACCTCCGTCAACGTTCAAAGGATTTAGTAGCTTGAAAAGCCTTCAACTTATCGCTGTTGACTTGGACCAAGATGTGTTTCAAATTTTGATTCGTTCTAGTCCTCTGCTTGAGAAATTAACACTGCGACATTGTGAGGGTGTTAGCAATCTCAAGATTAATGCACCAAACCTCAAATATATGCATGTTTTAGGTACTTTCGATGTTGTCAACCTTGAGAGTGCCTTGAATATTACTGAGGCTGAAGTTTATGTAAGCATCCATTCTGAGTCTGCTTACGACAGATGGGTTCCTGACAGTTGGAAACCCAGCAGTTCTAGCAATTTGCTCAAGATTTTTGATCACCTCCCACGTATTCGAAGGCTCGAGATTAAGTGGCACTTTTTGAAGGTAAATGTATTTCCTGGCTAATTTCATACTTTATTTAATGATCATTGTCATCGCTATTGGAATTTCGGTCATTAGTTTTATTTTTTTCTGCATCAGTATTTGTCTTTGGGTGCGTTGCCAGAAAAGCTCCCTAAACCCTGCCAGTATCTGAAAGTTCTTACTATGGACTTATGCTTTGATGATCCGGATGCAATTCAAACTGCTCTATGCATTCTGATAAGCTCCCCTGCTCTGCAGGAATTAGAAATCTTTGTGAGTTGACCTCTGCTGACTTAAATCTTAATTTCTACGGACATTAGGGTAAACTCCCTGATTAGTTTAAACAGCTATTTGCCAAAACCTCCATTTCTAATGCTAGACCTATGTAGATGGATGACAGAAAGAAACTCACAAGGTCACCCGGTGTTGTCGAACAACAGAACTCTTCTTGTTTCGAGGTCAGCTACAACTGCACATTCTATCAACTGCGACTTGTGAACATAACCCGGATCTCTGGTGTTGAAGCTGAACTAGATTTCATCAAATGTATACTTTTAGGTTCACCTCTGCTTGAGAGAATGACTGTCACGCCTGCTTCTATGGATGGTTTTACAAAACTTGTAAAAGAGCTACTCCAGCTTAAACGTGAATCGAAGCATGCAGCGATAATTCTCATGGATCCATAATTCTTCAATGAATCGAAGCAGCTAAACGGTTCTGGACTTCTGGTTGAAATGAAACAGGGTTTGGAGTGGTATCTTTTGGTACAAGTCTAAAGTCTTCATATCATGATTTCCTCTGTCACTAACTCACTATTAAGTTGGTTTCGCATACAAAATGGTGTATCCTGTTAAATTTTTGTCAGAATAACCAAAAGGTCTGAACAAAATCCAGTCTGAAAATTTTGGGTGTGCATAGCAGTCTTTTAAGTTAACTTCTCTATCTGTTCATCTTCAGAAACGTTTCTTGCTTCTCATGCTTGAATAGATTGTATCAATCGCCATGTATCTTTGACCTGCAAACAATATATAAAGTTCATCAACAGAAACTGATAAATTCAAGTGCTTAATTTAATTTCACATGTTTTAAAGTTTCCATACTGGAAGAAAAAAACATAAAAAACACATTTACGGAGATGTGATTGAAAAATATATGAAACAAAAAAGTCATCAACTAGTTCTCGTTATAAAAGCTTTTTATAAATTAAATATAAAGTCAATTAGAATAAACGTCATGCATTTTTCTTTGAGCCAAATAGGCAAAGTACTAAAATGATACTGTGACAAAAAAAATATAAAACCGATTCGGATCAAATACAAGAAACAAGCCTAAAATAAAAAGAAAAACCTAAATATCCAACTAGTAGCCACCAAACCTTTAACAGAAATTAAGCATAAAAAGTATAGAAAATTTCATATAAGTCACATTCTGAACATTTTCTCCTACATAAGTCCACCATAACAGTTTTACTCATATAAGTCCACTTTTAAGGCTAAATCTGTTATTTTACTTTTACGATGTACCTAAAATACCCTCCTCTCCTTTACACCAATTCTCTTTCTCTCCCTCTTTTTTTTTCCTT
>NW_004443445.1:280748-281467 GCF_000184155.1 Fragaria vesca subsp. vesca
TTCTTTTCTTCTCTCTCTCTCTCCTCCTCTCTCTCTCTCTCTCTCTCTCTCTCTCGCGAACCCACTGCCATGGCGAAGCCGCCGCCGCCTCGGCGCTACTTCCGACTCAGCCTTGATTGCATCTCCAGCTCTGACGATGTCGTCGCCTTGACGATGACATCTGGATCCACCGTCGACGACTCCTCGACGACCTCCGCTTCGACCTCGACTGCATCTCCTCAACGCGCAGCCGGATCTACAAGGTCCAACCAACCACTACCAGGACAAGTACTTTAACCGACGAAAACTTTTCGTCGGCCTGTTATCCTAATTCGTCGACTAAGGGCTTAGCCGACGAGCCTTCGTCGGCTATAGTGTCGTCGGGAAAAGGTCGTCGGTGATGGCTTTAGCCGACGAACCTAAAGACCGTCGTCGGCTATTGTCCAGACTTTAGCCGACGACGTCCTGTGTTGTCGGCTATACTTTCAGACTTTAGCCAACGACTTCCTGTGTCGTCGGCTATACTCTCAGACTTTAGCCGACGACGTCCTGTGTCGTCGGCTTTACTCACAGACTTTAGCCGACGGAACAGAGATATTCGTCGGCTAAAGTATATAATTAAAATATTTAAAAATAACTATAGCCGACGACATAGAGTCTGTTTCGTCGGCTTTAGTAGTGTTTAGCCGACGAAACATAGCCATAATTCGTCGGCTAAACCGTTTGGGAAAAAAAAAAAT
>NW_004443445.1:289181-326128 GCF_000184155.1 Fragaria vesca subsp. vesca
TTTATAGCTGGTGGTAGTAGCTTTTTTAGCTGGTAGTAGTAATTTTTGTCATCGTCGGAGGTCGGCCGGAAACCTCGCCGGAGGTCAGTTCGGAAATCTCGCCGGAGGTCGGCCGGAAACTTCGCCGGAGGTCGGCCGGAAACCTCGCCGGAGGTCCGCTGGAAATCTCGCCGGAGGTCCGCCGGAGACTGTTCCAAAATGAGAGTGGTTGTTGACTTTTTACACTAGTGGCATTCTTGTAAATATAAAGGAGAAAATCTAATTTTTTTTGTTGGATGGCAGTCTGTAATTACGTTGAACTTTAATACTTAATACAAAACTTTATTTAGACTTGGGTGGACTTATGTGGGGAAAAATGTTCGGATGGATCTATGTGGAAAAAAATGTCTCAAAGTAGACTTATATGTAATTTGCCCTAAAAAGTAACAAAAATAGTAAAAGAACAAAGGCAGAGCCGCAGAGGAACAGAGTTATTGTGAAAGGCATGAATACGGGAACAGAAATTAAGCATAAAAAGTAACAAAAATAGTAAAAAAAAAGCAGAATATACTACGAAATAAAATTAAAATTTAGTTCTTAAAAATCCAGATAAACCACACAATTCTTAGCCACCTTTGGCGAAACCAAAAGCACCTACATACTCTTGCGCCACCGCCTGTCAAGCACCCAATTCTGGGAATGAACACCTAACAACGATGGCAACAAACTAAGACCTATAAACCGACTCAACATACTAGCAAAAGAAACCTTGATAGAATTTTCAAGAAATTTTTTTTTATTGAGAAAGACTATGGAAATCTTGGGGGAGACCATGACGGTTCACTTCTTCTTGGCAGCAGACTTGGTCACCTTGGCACCAGATGGATCCTTCTTCTCCACATTCTTGATGACTCCAACAGCAACAGTTTGGCGCATGTCCCTCACAGCAAAACGACCAAGAGGTGGGTACTCAGAGAAGGTCTCGACAACCATGGGCTTGGTGGGAAGCATCTTAACCATACCGGCATCACCATTCTTCAAGAACTTGGGCTCCTTCTCAAGCTCCTTACCAGACCGCCTGTCAATCTTGGTCAAAATCTCACCAAACTTCACAGCAATGTGGGAGGTATGGCAGTCAAGAACCGGAGCATATCCATTTCCAATCTGGCCAGGGTGGTTCATGATGATGACCTGTGAGGTGAAGTTAGCAGCTTCCTTGGCAGGGTCATCCTTGGAGTTGGAGGCAACATAACCACGCTTGAGATCCTTGACAGCGACATTCTTCACATTGAACCCGACATTGTCACCAGGAAGAGCCTCAGGGAGAGCTTCATGGTGCATCTCAACAGACTTGACTTCAGTGGTCAGACCACTGGGACCAAAGGTCACAACCATACCAGGCTTGATGACACCAGTCTCAACACGTCCCACAGGCACAGTTCCAATGCCACCAATCTTGTACACATCCTGGAGTGGGAGACGGAGGGGCTTGTCTGAGGGCCTCTTTGGCTCGTTGATCTGGTCAAGAGCCTCAAGGAGGGTAGGACCCTTGTACCAGTCAAGGTTGGTGGATCTGTCAATCATGTTGTCACCCTCGAATCCAGAAATGGGAACAAAGGCAATCTTCTCTGGGTTGTATCCAACCTTCTTCAGGTAGGAAGAGACCTCCTTCACGATTTCATCATACCTTGCCTTTGAGTACTTGGGGGTGGTGGCATCCATCTGCATACATTTCAAATACAGAGTTAAATACAATTATCAATCACAAAAACCACAATGACTGATACAGTAGCAATTGAATTAGAAAGGCTCACCTTGTTACAGCAACAGATCATCTGCTTGACACCAAGAGTGAAAGCAAGGAGAGCATGCTCACGGGTCTGCCCATCCTTTGAGATACCAGCCTCAAACCCACCAGTGGTGGAGTCAATGATGAGGACAGCACAATCAGCCTGAGAGGTTCCAGTAATCATGTTCTTGATGAAATCACGATGTCCAGGAGCATCGATGACAGTGCAGTAGTACTTGGTGGTCTCAAACTTCCACAAGGCAATATCAATGGTGATACCACGCTCACGCTCAGCCTTGAGCTTGTCCAACACCCAGGCATACTTGAATGACCTCTTGTTCATCTCAGCAGCCTCCTTCTCAAACCTCTCGATCACACGCTTGTCAATACCACCAAGCTTGTAGATCAAGTGACCAGTGGTGGTCGACTTGCCAGAGTCGACGTGGCCAATGACCACAATGTTGATGTGGGACTTTTCCTTACCCATTATAGCTCTTAGCACGAAATCTGAAATCAAAACACAAAATAACAGAAAAATCAGCATATTTTTTTCAAACTTGAACACAATTATCATAATAAAACCACAACTCACACAAAATCAACTAAAAACAAAGAACTCAGTCCCTTAGATGTTCATAACAATCTGCGATCATATCCGCAAAATCATTACAGGTCTGTTAGGACTCATCACGGTTCCTTACCAACAATCAAAATCACCAAAACTCAAAATAAATATCATAAATTCAACAACACATGCAGTCATTATTTCTCACAAATCGAAAGCAGAAAACCATTTCAACACTGAGAATATTGCTTCAAATCGGCAAACCAGATAAAGAAGCGCAACAATTTCAATAATCCACAACCAGAGCATATCAAATTGATTTAACCAAATAATCCAAATATTTTATTATTATTAATAAACAATTTGCATGCTGCATGAGATCGAACAACAGTCATCACAGTAAAAATCGATGTACACACTTTAAACATAATTATCGATTCAGATCTAATCACATGGCATCAAATTCAGGTATCAAAATCCAGGCTATCGATTCATCTCAGACTTCAATAAACAAGAATCAAATTGAAAAACAATCACAAAATTCAGATCAAATCAGCAATGGTGCACAATCAAACGAACAGAATCACAATCGTAAAAGCAAAACGGAATCTGAGAGAGAGATCGAACATGAAGAACGAGAGTGGAGGCGAGAATTGAGGTCTCAAAACGATCGCCGGCTTCGTATTGTGAGAGGAGGAGTGTGAGAGATGAACTGAGAAAGCTGTGTATTTAAAGAGGAGAAGTGACTGCTTGGGTTAACTAGGGTTTATTTCTCAGCCTTTGGATCGTGATCAGACGGCTGTGGAGAATTACTTTTCACTGCGGCTTGTGGTGACCTAAGTTGAGTGGAATGACGGATATGACCCTGTAGTATATTCTAGATGGCAGATTTTGTTGGCCCGTATTGTGGGGCTGGAGTTTGATCCCGAGAGCGTTACCATGTAAAACGGGGTCAAAACGTTAGGAGTTTGCTTCAAATCTGTCTCTAATCATCGTTTGGAAAGTAATCAATGTTATTTTGAGAAAATGAAATGAGAATTTATTAGGCTCGGTAAAATACAAGAAGCCCACGAAGAGAACTATAAAAGTAAAGAAGTGTCCACCCATTTCTTTTTCTCGATTTGAAGTGACCACATGTTGGCCCCTTTGTATCGAGTATGTTTTGGAAGGGTGTGAGCTTTGTGCCATTGTTAAGCATGGCATGCGCAGATGTCAACGACATGCGCAAGAATGCAAGGAGGGTCATTGCAAGGTGCGTTGCAAGGTGCACATGCAGCCGGGGTGCCTGGCACTTATAACCTCGAGTCCATGAAGGGTCCAGTAGGGTGCGCAGCATCTATGCACCCCATAGGTTCAGCAGGGTGCGTTGCACGAGTCCAACAGGGTCCATGAAAGGGTCCAGCAAAAGGGTGTGAAATCTTTAGCACTCAAGGGTCTAACAAGGTGCGAGTCTTGAGTTCGTAAGGGTGCAAGCATTGATGACAAAGACGTGCTTTTGGGGTAGGCAACACAATGGAACAGCTTGGGCTGCATGAAGGACCGCACGCACGAGGGTTCGAGGGCAGACAAGCACATGCAACAAGCTAGTATCATGCTAGTCGGGTGCGAAAACATGCGACGACAAGCTTCCTACATGCATGACATGTGTAACACTTGGGCAACGATTACCAAGTAGTGGGCGGTTATCCAAGAGCATCATGCATGGTGGTTACCACGTAGAGGGAAGCATCAGGATCGATTGTTACCACGTAGTCATGCAAAGCGGATACCAAGTAGTGGGAGTCATCCACACAAGTAGTGGATGATTACTTACAAAGTGGTTGCCAAGTAGTGGATGGTTACTACAAAGGTCGTTACCAAAGTAGTGAGTGGTTACTTATGCAAAGAAGTTACCAATGCTTGAGAATAAGATCATACAGTCACTTATACAAGCAGTGGGTTGCACAAGGGAAGTTGCATAATTGCCTGGCAAGTATGCATGCTGTCACATCACCCTAAGCGGTTGGGGGTGTATTAGTTCACATGTTCCACTAATAACTCCACAAAAAATTGGTTTGTTTCTGGTGGTGATTTGGTTCGTTTGGAAAGAAAGAAACCAGCGTCTATGGAATGATAAACACTATTCCATGCAACATGTGTTTTACAAGTGTAGTTCTTACATCTCTTTGTTGCGCTCAACCTACAAAAAGAAGCTGGGAATCTGAAGATTAGCTAAACCATGGTTTCCTCCCATTACTAGCTGGCTTAAGACAAACATTTGATGCGTCCTTTAACTGTGGAGGGGTTGGGATCATAGTTCGGCACCATGAAGTTGTCATTGTTGGTGGAGTGTGCTTTAGAGTACATACAGTAAAATCTTGATAAATGAATGTTCAATAAATTAATAATCTCGATTAAATAATTAATAATTTTCTTCAGTTATGTGAAGTAATAATTTTTCATGATCCAAATGTTATTCATTTATAAAGATTTAACTGTAATGTGACCTCTCCAGATGTAGTGTAGTGGAGGCCATGGCAGGCCGAGTTGCCTGTGACTCAGCTAGAGAGTTTTCTCTGACTCTCTTGGTCTTGGATCTGATTGCTTGAAATTGGTGAAAGTTACTAAAGATGCAGTGGATGATGACTCTTGTTTTGGGACCATTGTTGTCGATATAAAGTTGTATCTTTATTCCCTTCCTTCTACTTCTTTTTCTCATGTTTCCAATGAGTCTAATATGGTTGCTTATAAGGCAGCCAAGCTAGCTCTTTTTTTGGCTTACAATGTCGTTGGTCTGGTGCACCTCCAGCTATAGTTCAAGGCTTTATAGCCTCTGTTTGTAACCATTAATTTATCTCAATAAAGCCTTTCGTCTCTGATTCAAAAAAAAAACTCCATAAAAAATATTAATATAGAATTAAGAGTGTAATACTCTGGAAATTTGATATTAGTTTCTAATATTATTTGAGAATTATTGAGTTAGAAGTTAGTGTGTTTTTGAGATTCGAATGAAGAGTGGAAGTGTTCGGTCACATAAATTACCCGAAATGGTTTTTTTTCTTTAAGGGTCATAGAGTTGACTTTTTTATTTGTTAGGTTTCTCGAGAAACTTCCTTCATGAAAGTTGTAGAGTTTGGCGATACGAGTTTGTAGACATGCGGCACGCGTAAAATGGATGTCATATGAAAAAATTACGATAAGAGGAAGTTAGTTTCCAATTTTGAAAAGTTTATAAATAGAAAGTTGAGGGTTTTATTTTTAGAAACCCTAAAATCAGAAAGTCTCTTCTCTCTCTCTCTCTCTCTCTCTCTCTCTCTCTCTCCCGAGCTTCCTGATGCCGGAACTTCTCCAGTGAAGAACTCGGCCGTTCGGCCACCATTCGCGGCGCCACCGGTCCCGTTCAGCTCGCACGGTTCTCCTCTCCACTCCTGGGGCAACATCGCTCCCCGTCTCACCGCCTAGACGCCGCCACGAAGCGGCGGAGCTGCTGCGGTATCGCTGGAAATCCGGCGATTTCGGTGAGACTTAGGTGAGTCTTACTCTTCTCCTTCCTCTAGAGATGTTTATACCTCTTTGGTGACCTAAAGATCAAGTTTGGGCGTCGGATTTGCAGGTTTGAAGTTTGTTTTCGGGTTTGTGTTTTGAGGCGTTTTCCGGCTGATTCCGGCCAAATTAGTTGAACCTCCAAGTATTAAAGTTGCTCACCTTGCTGCAAGCTTCAAGTTTGTTGTTTTGAGTTTGCTCAAATTAAGAGGTTTCAGGGTGGCGCGTGTGACCCACTCGCCGCCGTCTATTGTGGCGCGTCCGGCAGGGTTCCTAGCTCTAGGTTTCGGTGGTTAGCTAGCTCTTGTTGAGATGTGAAAATTCTAGGTTTGGAGTAAGGATTGCATGCTAGGACATTAAGTTTAATCCTATGCTTGTGAGAGGTTTGAGTTTAGGTTTTGAGGCAGCTTTATTGAGTCATTAAGTACGACTACCTTGGAAAGTTGTCCTCCCTTGGGTTAAGGTTTGTTAAGAGTACAATGTTCGTTTTGTTCAAGTGGCTACTAAGATTAATAATTGTGTTATTTAGGTAACTTGTGGAGTTGGTGTTGAGCTTAGCCTGTGTGTTTTTGTGAAGACGCAGCGGAATTTTTAGGTGAGTAAATCTCACATGGGTTCATAGAGGAACCGAGTTTACTTTATAGTTTATTATTGCTAATTATGAAGTTGTCCTTGAAAGAAAATGATTTTGTTTTTAAATATAAATGAGCTTGATCGTCAACGGCTCATGGTAAGTGAAAACAAGTTTCCTATTAATAATATAATCTTTCAAAATGACTTCCGATAATGAGTCATAATTATAGTTGGGAAATTATTCTTGTTTTAAATATTTATATCCACGTGTGTATGTGTGAAAGTCACGTTATGATCATATGATATTGTGATGTTGAAATATGGTTGTTGATAGATTATTTTAGTGGGAATATCTATGTTTGTTCATATAAATATATCTATGTGGAAGGATATAATCTACGATGTGCTCTTTGCGTTGTTGATGATGATATTTTTATATTGTGAATTGTTGTTTAAATAGTCAAGCCGGGTTCCAAGCCTTTAACTGGTTGATTGGTTACAGTTATGATGATATTATTATTTTATGATTTGATAAGTGTTATGATGGGAGAGTAATTGAATGTGTGCATTAGTTGTGGATGTGTGTGCTTTAGTGGTGATTGTGTGCATTAGATTAAGAGCCTTCGTGGTGGACCGATAACCAAGCCTTGGCCGGGTGATTGGTTACGGTCAGTATAGAGCTCTAGTCTGTCTGTCGGTACTTAATGGGGGATGACTAAGTGTTGATGAACCCATAAGTACACGTTTGTCTGGTTACTTATGAGGGATGACTAAGTGTTGACGAACTCATAAGTAAGAGTAAAGAAATGATTGTGTGATGTTCTTATGTGTTGTCATTTAAATTCCTTGCTTTGAGTATCTCCTGAACTATGTTTATCCGCAGGAGATTTTTTAATCTTAATTGTGTGATTTTAATAGAATTCTTGAACTACGCTTTTTGCAATATTCATTTATGATTTTGAATGATTTTGAATTGTTGTGTTTTCTTAATTATTTCTTTTGAATTCTCTTGCTTTTAGGCGATTCCTGAACTAAGTTGTTAATGCAAGAATTACCAATTTTGTCTTATGTGATGTTGGAATTGTTGAGTTATTATTTTGGGAGTTACTCATACGAGTTTTTTAGTTTAGCGGGTTTGTTGTTTACAACCCGATGCACCAATTCATGGTGTAGGGGTTAGACATGCAGGTGATGATCAGCAGGGTTGAGGCAGTGGCTTAGGAGCTGGGTTTTAGACGATGTACATTTATTTGTATATTATGACAGTTGTTTTTAAGCTCATGTGAGCGACTTTATTATTACTAGACTTTTGAAGTTGATGTAATTAAGGAGATATAATGTTAACTCGGTTGATGAGTTTGTTGACATTTACAATTCCAGTATTTGATTTTAGTTTGGAAGTTGTTGAGCAGGTTTTGGGATATTAAGTTTTTGAGATATATCATGCCCAAATTTTTGAAAATTTATCATTCGAAAATTAGGGTGTGACAAAGAGGGCTCTTAAGCGGGTTTTTTAGGGCCGGGTCGGGCCTAGGCTTTGAATCCTCCGCCCCATCAAGGCCTCATACCCTATGGGAAGGGCCAAGATGGGCTTTTATATGGACCAGGTCGGGCTTTGGCCCATTGGGCCGACGGGCCGCCCACATGTCTTTAGGTCGTGGGCTAAATGATGACACATAAAACGTGGTATGTATCCTCTCTCTTGGTTCCTTCATCCTCTTCATTTTGGCATTTAACTATATATTATTTGTTGTCATGGTCGGTTACTGTTCATAATAAACAGTGGTTTCATTGTTCATAAACGACAGTGGAGACTCTTTTGCCCTTTTTGTTGATATGGTCATTTTCGTATGTGCACTTGCTTGAGAATACTAGAAGGTTCAGGGATCCCTTACTTTAACACTGTTGATTATTAAGAGAGAGCACCGACTTGGTCTTCGTCAATTCCATAAATTTTGACAAAGATCTAGGAGAGAGAGACATGAGGAGAAAAGATAAGAGGAGGGATTTTTCTGGGTTTGTATCTATAAATTGTATGTGTGCGTAGTGAGTAACATAATCCAAATCATTACCAGATTTAGGCTCCAAGAATTCCAGGTAAGTATCTTCACTCACTCTTCGACTACAAGACATGTATTTGTGCAGTTTGGGTTTATGGGTTATTCTGGGTGATTGGTTTTCAATTTATGTTTATAGTTTTTCTTTTCTCTAATCGATTAAAGCTTTTGATTGTTGCTTTATGTGGTCTAATTTTTGTTTTCTTGAAACCTATTTCATTCATATATCTAATCTTTAGTACGGTTTGTAAAGCTTTAATTACAATAGATCGCATCACTATGATACAACCATCGCACCAACTTTGATAGGATTACTTCCCATTATTTATAATTCCTTCCAATAGTATTTCAATAATAAATGAACAGAAACTAGTTTCACTATTTGATATATATAGCACCAAAACCTTGGAAGAACAAAGTAAACATAAATTTGTTACTCAACAAATTGTTCATGAGCTATCAGATAAGCAATAAGAGTGACGCCTCCAAAGATAGCTAGGTTTTGTACTTGGAAATCAAGAAACGGAGGGCTTCGAACTTTTGAAGGCTCATTTTCACAGTTCAAGTTACATTGAGACCCAAAGGACGAGGCACATAACAAAGGAGTTCAATTTCATTATTTCCGGCCTAATCCATGCCATAAGGGATTTGGATACTGATCCATCCTTTAAATCCAGTGGAGGTGCAAGTGCCAAGTCATCTTGCATGCAATATGATATATTATGGGGTTGTAGGACTTCGAGTAGGTTGGAGGCATATGGTAGTTATTGAAATATAATATAACTTCATGATCCTTATCCCATGGATCTATCTGATAACACTTATTCACAAGAATCATTTGACCACAAACATACATTTTGTCAACAAATATGCATCGTGTTTTATTTATTTATTTTTCTAATGACGTGTATTTACCGAGTATCACTACCAGGACAAGCACTTTAGCCGATGAAAAAGTTTCGTCGGCCTGTTAGCTTAATTCGTCGACTAAGATCTTACCCAAGGGCCTTCGTTGGCTATAGTTTCGTCGGGAAAGAGTCGTCGGCGATGACTTTAGCCGACGAAACTAGAAAACGTCGTCGGCTATTGTCCTAGTATTTAGCCGACGACAGAAGACATCGTCGGCTCCCAGTATTTAGCCGACGAATATCTTTAATGTTTCGTCGACCATAGTCTGATACTTTAGCCGACGAAACATTTAAGATTTCGTCGGCTAAAGTGTGTAATAAAAATATTTAAAAAATAAATATAGCCGACGAAATATAGTCTGTTTCGTCAGCGTTAGAATGGTTTAGCCGACGAAACATGTCATAATTCGTCGGCTAAACCTTATTAAAAAAAATTAAAAATACTATAGCCGACGGGTATCTTACATGTTTCGTCGGTTATAAGTCCATTCCAATAAAAAAAAAAATACCCGAAATTTCTAAATTACCATTCCAAGCAAGCTGCAAAATACACCAAAACAATTACATACATATAACCACAACAAGCACATAAAACTATATAATTTATCAACTACACAAAATCTAGATTGTCTAAATCAATATCCAAGTTCTGGGGGCTGCTGCTGAGGAGTTTGCGGCGGCTGAGGTAGCGGTATAGGCGTAGGCATGGGTGGAGCTGGAAGTCCCTGAAGCTGGGCAGCTGTAAACTCCTGCATGTACTGGAACATCTATTGCTACTGGGCCTGCTGGGTGGCATATACCGCGGAAATATAGGCACTCTAGGCGGCATGAGCGGCAGCCTGAGCAGCATGAGCGGCTTGCTGTTCCCGTAGTCTCTCAATTTTCGACTCTAGCTGAGTCGTCATGCTGCTGGTCGAGGCTGTCTTTCGTTAAAATCCTGAAGTGGTCTTCAGGAACCCCTCACCCTTCTTTCCTAGACCCCGGCAGTAGAAGTTGTTTTCTCGCGGTGGGAAGGCTGTGCCCATGATCCTCGCCTCAACCCTCGAATCTGAAGTGTCGATCCGAGACATGGCTTCGGACATCTCTTCCTCCTGCGTGTCCGGCCATGTCTCCCTCACTATACCACTTATCACCTCGTCACTAGCCTCCCTCACCTTCGCCTAATTGGATAGGAAAAAAATGATTAATTAACATTTGGACATATATATAAGTAAAATTAAAAATTTTAAAACGTAAGATGACTTACAATATCCTCCTAGGTGTCAGGATATGTCTTCTCGTACGTATAGACGTACCGGTTGACTTCTGGATGTTCCCTGGCCGCCTCGTCCATGAAGACAGCGAATGGTCTAGAACCGGCACGATGGTTCCTTGTGTTGTGTTGCCGGTTCTGAGCGTTCGCCCGGGAAACGGCCTTTAAAGAAAAAAATAAACTATTAGTAAAATATTTAAAAACGGACGTATTTAATGACAAATTAACTAATTAATTTTTTTAAATACCTGTTTACGAGGGTTGTTGAATTTTGATGTTAGAAGCCAACGCCACTCGTACTCCCTGTATTGGAACTCAGCAGGGGTACCAGAACGTGCGTTCCCGTGCGTAGTCCAGTGGGTCCGCAACTCGTTCTTCCACTCCTTGTACCTACAGATACAACAAAAATATTAGAAATATTATTAATATCATATACAATTATGTTTTTTCATTAACTTCCCAACGTACCTTCCCCCATGCACAACGTCTGCCCAGCTGTTCTTCAGGTGCTCAGGAATGTCAAACCACACCTGCATTTAACCGTTTATTAGTTTAGTTTTTCGAGAAATCAACAATGTAATACATAATATTATTGAGGCATTTTGTAAACTCACCGACATCGGGTTGTGGACCATGTCCTTAACCTCCTGCGGGACCTCGCCCCAGTCTGACCACAACATAGGGACTCTATCCCTAATGAGTACGTCCTCGACTTCCCGCCCGATACTATGTGGCCATCCCCGTCAGTACCGATGACGATCTCCCTGAGGTACTGACGGTCTTCTCAAGAGCCTTCCTTGTGGCGGGGCCTCTCTTCTTCTTTGTCAGTTTCGCTCCGACGGTGCCTATCACATGATAAACCAAATTGATTATTAAAATCGGAGACCCTTTATTATTAATTATAAGAAAACAAATCATTCATCTTTCATTACCTGAGGGCGATGCGGCGGACGCGACGGATTCCGTCTCTGTCGTCGATGATGATACCCTCGTGGAAATAAAAGACGTATCAAAAGGCACGAACCGGTACGCCACTGATGGAGCCACTAGCGGGGGCAATGGATAAATCGGCGTCCCTGAGCCATCGACTGCAGGTAAGGCCGGTATCATCCGCGGAAGGAACAGATGAGGCGGCGGCATCTGTACTCCATCTGACCTACCATCCGAAGCAGTAGGACTCGGAGTGGGCGCCCGGTGTATCTCAAGCATACGGGGTGCAGACACCTCCGTCTGGGTCTGAGGCCACAACTACCTCAAGGAACGAGGGATGACCGGCTGCCTCGATGAAGCGGGCACCTCTGCCTCGAGGAATGGGAAACGCTCGGCTGCCTCTGCGCCGTCTCCAGAAGGGTCGCATGTCTGGCTATCATGGGGCCCTGAAACAACGTTTGAGGGTTGCTAGAGGTTCCCTCAGACCATTCAGACCTTTGACCCTTCGAACCCTTCGTCGATCTAAAATTACCGCTCATCCTGTTTAAAATATTAATTTGAATCAAGGCTGAGGAAGAAAAGCGAATGATTATATCTTTTTACTAAAAAGATATGTGGAGGTGCCCTGTAGGAGTTAAGGAGTAGATTTGGGTAGATTTTTTTTATTATATTCCAAAGATAACAATCAGCAGAACTCCAAAAGTTTATTGCCTCAATTTTTAAGCACCTAGAAATCGATTTACGACATACCAATGTCCCAAACAACCATGTACTTGCACACAATTAATCTCATTCACACCATCAATCAACAAAATCACTCGCAAACAACTGCACCTTCCCTCGACATTCTAATGAACCTAAAAAGAGAGACGCTACTATCCACCATTCCGAATTCCACATCAACACAAATGCTTAACAATGTCGCTCTCTGTTTTGCTCTAATCATATATGTGAATCACTAAACTAATTTACTAACTGATCCAGACTACATGAAACTTAATAACGACACACCACACGTAAATCATACACAAAATCAATAGGCATCGAAAATATCCACAATATTTCAGCAACCATAGATTAAAACTTGCATAATCCAAACCACAACGAAGTCACACAAACAGCAACCATATATATATTCATCATAAACCAATCCACAATATCAATACCGCATAAAAACCCTAAATTCACTACGCCAATTTTGCCTTTAGACGAGCGGCAATGCCCGTCGTCTAATTACTTTTTTGCGTGTCGTCTATCCAGCTGCTATATGATAACGATTCAGTCGACAAGCATAATCTGTCGTCTGAGGAAGGTTATACGACATACTGTATGTCGTCTTTATGAATCCAGGTTCATAACACAAAAAATGAATCTGTCATTAGAAATCGTTACAACCACAGTACCCTGTCGTTGAAAGAAGAATTAATCAACAAATAATTGCATTCGTCTGTCGTCTCCAATTTATTCTAACTTCACTTATATGACGTTGAAATGGCTTTTTTATCTACCCTTTTAATTTATCGATCGTCTATATTCTAGTACTACTATGCTTTTCTGTCGTTATAATAGTTTAAAACCTCAAAACTCTGCACATGTCTCTCGTTTGAGATCAGATCATAAGTCACATTTTTGTCGTATAAATATTTAGTTTGTGGTGTTTGACGATTCAGACGACAGATAGCTCTTTTTTGTATACGTTAATACGACAGATGTGTTTACTCGTCTATCGTCCGTATCAATATCAGAAGACAATTATATGTCGATTAATTGTGTAACAAGTTATTTTGTCTGTCGTTTGAATTGTTATGAACGACAATATTATGTCGTCTGATGTTGTGACAATGACACATTATGATCGACTCTTCTTCTGTATGACGACAACAAATTTGATTAGATTTTAGCTGTCATCTGTGATGTTGATATTACATATAGACATTTCTTTCAAATTGTATTTATATAAACTTATTCATGAGCACAAAAAACCATACAAGAAAACCTGGAAACCAACAAATTAAAGCCACATATATAATATCATCATGGTAACCAATTCAACATCATCCTTCAAATCATAGCAGAACCACAGCTACTTCCATATTGTTCACAACAAAAGCCACAGTGATCACAGCTAGTTCCATATTGTTCACAACAAGCTAGCTAAAACAGGTATCACAAACCTAGCTACAAAGTAACTAACATGCTAGCCAGCTAGAGTGCTAAAATGATTGATCATATATAAAAACCAAAAGTCGATCATTTATTGTTTAGTTGAAAACTGCCTACCTAACTAGCAGCCCTATATATGCATGCATATACAATGAGTTCAACTTGCACAAAAAGTCAACAAGTCTGCTCCTAGCAATGTTAGTTACATACCCTAAACTTTAAACATTAGAACTTGTTTTGCCCATTCAGCCTGAACTTCATCAATTTGCTCCGATGTGTAACGCAAACCCTGCTTAGTTTTCCACTGCAAATATAAAGTAACCACTAAGCTTATGGTACGAAAAACTTCAAGTCAAACATGTAAATGAAGTCTAATATAAATACTTTAGCATCAAAAGCACATACAGTTGTAGCAAACTCCAAATCTTTGTCTGCAATAATATCCTTCATGTAACGCATGACCAAATATGCACAAGTTTTTCCATCTTTTTGCTCTGGAATGCCCTCCAAAAGATAATCATCACAAATTAGAATCAGTTAGTGTGCAAAGCTTGATTGAGAATCATATGGAACATGTTACAACACTTACAATAAGGGGGATCCATTCAACTGATACTCTTGAAGATTTCTTCATCTTCTGTGCATAGTAGAACTTGATGCCACTTCAAGATTGCCAACAGAACATAAAACATATGTAAACTGATTAAACGCGTGGTACAAGGTCGGTGACTATTATAAAAGGGTCACAAGGAACAAGTAGTTTTAATGGGTCATGTGAACTTGTGAACATCTATTGAGAATTGTATTGTAATCTTCCGTAGAAGATTAAGAATAAGAAAGAAAAAATATACCTTTGTACACCATGTTAGGTATGGAAATAGGATTATAATTTGGCATGTTATGTCATGTATACAAGTATTATCTACAATGAGTTTTAAATTTCTAGGCAGCTTTGCAACATAATGAACTTACATAATGACATATGACATGATTCAAATGTACGTAGGTTACACAAAATCTTATTACACGATAATAAATGATTAACTAACATTATCATAGGATATTGCATTAGAATATCAAAGAGGGACGTCATTTCTTGCCCGATTGGAAACAAAGTCCAACCATTTATTTTTGTTATCGAAAGATTACACCATGCAGCAAAATGGAAAAAATGTATAGTTGAATACCATTCCTTCTAAACTTTTATTGGCTCCCCTCATCCCTTTACATCTCTCATTTTGCAGTTTTGATACTGTTTTCACTTTCTCATTAGCCTTACCAACCACTTCAATACAAAGTTAAAAACAGCAGAAAACATAGCGAGGGTGAATATCTGTTTTGGAGAAAAGAGTCTACAAGAGAGGAGAAAAAAATACTTGAAAGGTGGTAGTGGTTTCTCTGATCAGGTTTAACAGCATAAGATGAAAACGTAGCGAATTGATCTATAAGCTATTTGGCCTATAATATCTCATACATATAACGCAGAGCTGACAGCTTAGGCATAGATATATTCATTCTGTAGTATCTCATTCATAACCAAAAGCTAACAACTCGGACACTCATCATTTTAGACTAAAGAACTCATGGATATCATGTATATATATTGTCCACAACATCATTTCACAAAAAATTAAAAGGGATTTTTATAGTCCACAAAACTTACTTGTCCACAACATCTTACCATTCACTAGTAGTTGATAGTCGCCTCTTTAACGGATCCAACCAGTAAACCTTCTTTCGGTGCGGATCCACTACCGATAAGGTCCAATGATTACTGTATATATGCCACAAACAAAACAGAATGTATCAATCTCATAAAGCAGTTTATACATGTATATATTTTTCCATTACATATCTAATGCATACCATGAGTTATGAGGCACCAAATAAATCTGGTCACTGGTCCATCTTTGAAACGATTTATTAAATTCTTAAACCAATTTACCAAGATTAAACTTGGAGCTAATGCATTATAGATTGATTAAGCTTTCCATGTAATCCACATACATATTTGTAATCCCTCCAGAGCATCCCTCGACTACCAATACTTACACATATTTACCAAAAGACACATGACCCAAGCAGTAGAAAACCCATCTCAATTTCCACATACAACCAAGCTATCGTTTAAACCATTCAAAGAGTACAAAAATTATAGTTCAGCATCAATCAATAATAAGCACTCGACCAAGAACAAGGATAGCTCAAGCACTAAAAACTCCGGAATAGAATCACACCCAATAAAACCAATGAACCAAATTAGAAATAACATTTATTTCAAAACTTGAAACCTTAATCTCACTATCCATACTTAAACCGAAAGTTCTTGCATGCACCATGGTGCATGTGAACCAGTTATCAGAATGCGATCTCGACCATTGATTTAATCTAGTTTTTTATATGCACTAACTTCAACATTGACACCGTTAACCTTATTGGAACCCAAAAAATTAGAACCAACATGGTAAATCTGTAAAAGCTGGGTAAAATCTGGAACAAAAAGGAGATTCTTTCAGTATGGACACAACTCGATCGGGTTGAAATGAAAACGAACAAACCCATTCACAACTTTCACTCTCTCAAGCTCAAAACTGACAAACCCAACTCACTTTTGATCCTCAACCACACCCAAACATCAATTCACACCTTACACAATTCAACTCTCACCAATCCCTCTCTTTATGGTTGAGTCTCTGCATGGGTTTTGCAGAAACAAGGCAGTAGTCAACCTGGATCTTGAATCTTGGAATCGATGTAGTTGATCACACAATCGGAGCAATAGAAATGACTGCAATTTTTCGATCAGTAAAGAACTGTACCTAAATTTGTCGTGGGCGCAGATTCACGGTAAGAGAAATCGGAGCATTGGCCGGGTTTGGATGTTGACCCGGTTGTGAATGGGTTTGTTCGTCAGAGCCGTCGTGGGATTCGGAGGAGAGATCGATTAAGGTGGCCGCTTTGTTGATTAAAAAGCTATAACAGAGAGATCTATCGAAAGCCAGATCAATCCATAGCTAGAATTAAACAGTGAATAGGAGGACAACAAGAAACTATAAACTGAGCTTTTTTTATGCCTCAGTGCCTCCCACACTGATCTAAAAGGTAATTTACTGCAGTTTTTTTTTTGTCTTCGTCTCACTAATGATCGTAACTGCTCGGTTAATGGTTCAAGTACACTATCTATTATTAAGATAATTATTAATCCCACAGTAGAATCCCACAATAACTATTAATCCCATCCAAACACTATTCTTTTTGAAAGAAAATAAAAACACAACTACCACGTGGATGTGCAAATCAGGAGAGTGGAAGCCATCCATCTTCTTTGTTGACTTGACGAACAGAAGAAGAATAGTCCATCTTCTCCCTTCAGCATCTCTTTTCTCTTTGTTCTTCAATTCTTCAGCTCCCCCTCCACCTCTCTCTCTCTCCCCAGATTCAGATTTGTTTTGTCTCTCCTTTCTCGATCAAGGGGTCGTCAAGGAGAGGATGAGATAGATCATCGATTGCATAAGAGTGAAAGAAGATCAACGCGCCGCTGAGCCACAGTGCCTGTCTGCGCTTCCAAATTGAAGTCGTGTGCTTCCATATCGGAATCGGACACTTCCGCCGCGCTTCAAAAACCCCATTTTCCCGGAATCGCGCTTCCAGACGCTTCCCCGCGCTTCCGATTCGCTTCCGCTTCGGAAGCGCGAAGCGTGACCATCCCAGCGCTTCTGTGCTTCCTAGGTAGTACTGCATCAATTGATCGATAATCGATCGATCAGAACTTTCTGATATATGCTGACTTGTTCATTTACGTGCTGCTTGTTAAGGATAAAACTGTAATTACTCAAGTCAAATATGTTTAGGTATAAGTACCAGAAAAACATTGTAGCTATATACATTTGGATTCAACAGACTTCCTTTTTTCTCCTTTTACAACTAGATAGTTTACCCGCGGCAAGGCACGGGGATAGTACTGCATATCATATTCCAAGTTATAACAGTAGATACAATCTACTTAACATAGCAAAATCACAATGAATAAAATCTCAAATGTTACAGAAACCTATTGCTTTCTGCATTCTGGATTCTACAGCATATAAAGGAAGTATTCCAAATTTAGATAGTATGCTCTTGGATTATAATCAAATCCACGTCTGTTCAAATTAACAATGTAAATGGTTTCACTATCATAAACGCATGAAAGTTATATTTTACATTAAAAATTTGCACTTGTCAAAGATGACGTAGACTTGAATATGTTATTCACGGTGATCACAAAACATATGATAATCACATCATTGCTTTAGTCAAGGTGAATGTTAATAAGCCTGTAAAACACCTCCAATTGGAACCTGAAATTCAAAAAAACATCACTTTGAAAAAGAAGAAAAAATTACAAAAGATCATTCAGACACAATGAAGCTAAAGAATATCAGAGCGAGGTAAAATTAATTTTATTCAAGAAGAAAATTACTACAGTTATAAAAGGGAGACATCTTATTCAAGATACATGAATTCTATATAGTATATCTTGATATCACCAAAGATTTTAGATTGCACAATTGTCATTGATACTTAAATTAGTATACTTACAATTTAACAGAAACCCAGATTTCATTAAAACGGTGCACTGAATCCGCTCCGTACTTAAACTCTAAAACTTAATTAGACTCTAATCCCCTACTTAAACCTAATCGACACTTAACCTCATCATCAAAATTCAACTTTGATCGACAAACAATACAGAACCCAAGAATTCGAAGAGGACCTAGCATATATGTATGATTGTAGACAATAATTTGGTCGAAGGATGAGACTTTATCTGTGATGTAATACCATTATTCTAATTAGTACAACTGTCTAACTTTGCATCCTTACAATTTTGTTAAGAGATGTGAAAGGATTTCTTATTTCCAATACAATCACTGATCACTATTTTCTTAGTTCTTTCTTTTTAATAGTTGGAAGTAGATTATTAAATTCCAGTATCTGTATTAAGTCATACCAAGTAAAGTATGACATATAGGTTGTTTAACAGTTTTACTTGAAACGTTTTTAGGCCACCCAACTTGCATTTAGCAGAGTAGGATAGGCAACTTTGGACTAATTGGCTAAAGTTGATTGAAGGGTGCAAAATAGACTCTTGATTCACTATAATGCAAAATAGACCATACGTCCATAACTATATAGCAATGAGTGGGCAAGTCTTCAATCATTTCAACCCAAACTTCAGCAGATACTTAGAATAGGGTCTACAACAAATAAGCATAAGCAACATCAAAAGAACTTGCAGACAAGGTGCTCATCACCATTTTTCTGTTGCATGTTGAGGAGCTAGAGTTGCTAGACTGCTAGAGTTACATTAGTGAGAAACTAAATTACATATGGACAGTTAAAGTCACGATATCGGTTGGAAGAACATTACATGGGCTAGCTCAACCAGATAATTAAACCCAGGCCATGAGTTCTATATCCAGAACCCATACTATATATCTAAGCCTACAATACACTAAAACGTAGAAGAGAATAATTACATTCTTTCTGCAAAGTTATATCCCTCTTTCCAATTTGACATTATTTAATAATAACTCAAGGTAAGGAGCATCAATGCAAGCAGACCTATATATTGTCCATCCCATTCTCTGGCAAATTTTCTGAATTTAGTTAGATGATTATATGCAACTTCTCTTTACGATAGACTTTTGGTTGGAGCTAAATGTCCTCTGATTGACTCATTCAATCAAGTGTACGCCCTACATACACAACTATATGCACATCTCCTGTTTTTACTATCTGTAAATTACAGAAGAGTATAAGACCCTCTCAGGGAAAACAATGTTGGACAAGCGTACGCCCTACATACACAACTATTTGCACATCTCCTTTGTCATTATCTATGGAGATTATAAACAAGTATAAGACCCTCTCTGTGAAAACAATGTTCGATGGGGCTATATTTCCTTTGGTTAACTCGATCGCACATACCCACAATCATCCCAAAACATCTCTGCCTCAATACACTTGATTGGTTCAAGCTGAATATCCTTTGCTTGACGCCTATACACAGCTATATATAGCTTTTTAGACCTTCCACGTGATCCTATATGATATTCATTTGTTCCACTCATACACTAAATTTTATCACATGATAATTAAGCATTTATGACAGCCAGCTCTCCATATTCTTTGGTTAACTCAACTCATTCACTACATTGAAACTCCACCTCCAGTAAATATAAAGAAATGTCTGCTTACATCGGAGTTAATAGTGGGAGAGGAACATGATATTGTATAATGTTATATGGGATGAACAGTCATTCTGTGTTTTTGGATCAAATCCTCCGCCAATCAAATAATTAACAACAACACACCGGAGACAAGGAAACAGAAAAGAGCAAACAATTCTGATGTTTGAAAGCACAGTCAGGAAGGTTAATGCCATTCCAGTAGACTCAGCTTTCAATTCCTTGAGTATACAGTGAAGAAGAACACAACTTCTATCTAAGAATAAAATTGGAAAACTGGAAAGGACCTAATATTGCTAAACAAGAAAACTAGTCAGATCAGCAAGGATCAAGTATATTCATTCTGATTCCAAATAATCTCACTACTTAACATATATACAAGCAAGGTGGAAAGTGGGGAACTGAGGGTAGTCAACCCATGATTACTGACTATTCCACCAACTGAAGTTCTATGATTTCTATCACTAACAAAGGTGCATATATGCAATGAGATTAACAAACGAAAAAAACCAACACAGACAAAGAAAATCTCTAAAAGCCCCTCACCTCCAATTTGGGCAAACCCTAAATCAGGGAAATCCAAGCAAAACTCTATATCAACCAAGAAAAACCCAACCCAGCGAAACCTGAAATCTAAAATTTCGCATAAAGAAACTTACCAGGAAAGAAGTTTCGCATCAATCTGTGGCGGGGGATGGAGGGTGTTGAGATCGGTATTCATCTTTCGGCTGGGTGTTCGGATCAAAAGAGTGAGTGAGAAGAGAGTGAGAAGAGAGTGAGAAGAGAGTGACACTGGGTGACACAGAGAGAAATTAAGAGTGAGCTCGAGCGGGCTGCTAGAGGGAATTGAATGAGAAAGCTTTAAGTGTCAAAAACGTACTATCTACAATTACGCCAAAAAAAAAAATGGTCTTTATCGATATCATTAAATTTATGTCTCTGAAATACGTCAGTTTTCTGTCGTCTCTAAAAACACGGTATCAGACACAAATTCCTTTGTTTTTAAGACGACAAATGTTTCTTGTCTCATTAACACGCTAGTTTTAACTATCTGCTTATTGCTACATTCAGACGACAGAATTTTAAATGTCTGTCGTAAAAATTAATCAGACGACAGTAAAAACGACTTCTGTCGTCTGATACCTGTCGGATGATTGCGAAATTGGCGTAGTGATTCCCAAATTCGAAACCCTAGAATGACATAACGAAATCAAAATCAGAGGATTACACCACCTGACGAGCGACGAGCAGGCCGAGCAGGCGAGCAGGAGAGGGAGAGGGCGACCGGGAGAGGGAGAGGGAGAGGGAGACCGGGAGAGGGAGAGGGCAACCGGGAGAAGGAGAGGGTGACCGGGAGAGGGAGAGGGCGACCGGGAGCGCAGTGAGGGCTCGCGAAGGTGGACCGGTATGGAGGAGGCGGAGGAGGCGGACCGGGCTTTAGGGCTTTTTCGTCGCTCTATGGAGGCTGTCGAGCGCTGGGTTTTCTACGGTCCTGATACCTTTAGCCGACGAAATACGTACTTCGTCGGCTAAAATTTGAAATTCGTCGGCTAACTTTGAATTTCATCGGCTAAACCTATGAAATTCGTCGGCTTAATCTTGAAATTCATCGGCTAACCCTTGAAATTCGTCGGCTTACTTTTTATACATTCGGCACATTATGATTGTGATGATCAAACTTGAGAAACGAAAATCCGACCGTCAGATCTGACCATCATGATAAAATACACGTATGGGAAAAAATTCAACTTGATCCGACAAGGTTAAGGGCTCGATCCGGACGGTCAATCTGTTAAGTCAAACCCCTAAACGCACGAAAAAGGTCAGTGGACCGTCTAAATTACTTATTTTGGTCGGACCTTTAACTGAAAATAGTTTCAAACAGATGAGACACAACAAGTCGTATAAAAATTTTACAGAAAATAACCACCGAAGATAGGGCTACCCATAGGGAGAAAAAATGGAAAATTTCATTGACCGCAACTATCGGCACCGAGACTTTACCGGAATACTATGATTTTTCAATCGTAGACGTATTTTACCATTCTGGTCATATCTTATTTCACGACTTTTTTGCGTTTGAAGGTTCTACGTATAATTTGTTTTTGAAACGGAACATTTACTTAAACACTAGGTAAACAAGTTATACAACATTAATAGGCATGTTGTGATTGTGATTATCAAACTTGAGAAATGAAAATCCCACCGTCAGATCTGACCATCATGATAAAATACATATATGAGAAAAAATTCAACTTGATCCGACAAGGTTAAGGGCTCGATCCGGACGGTCAATCCGGTAAGTCAAACCCCTAAATGCACGGAAAAGGTCATTGGACCGTCTAAATTACGTATTTTGGCCGGACCTTCAACTGAAAATAGTTTCAAACCGATGAGATGCAACAAGTCATATATTAGGGTATTCGTCGGCTAACCGCATCTTAGCCGACGAATTATGGTATATTTCGTCGGCTAAGATGTTTTAAGCCGACGAATTATAGTATATTTCGTCGGCTAAGATGGTTTAATCCGACGAATTATGGTAATTTCATCGGCTAAAGTATAAAAAATACATTAAAAAAACAGAAGGTTTAATGTAAACCATACTAACTTTCTGTTCATATATCACCAAAATTCATATAAAATAACAGAAATATGAATTCAACATATGTAAACTATAAAGGTAATACATTCTTTTTTATTACAAATTAATGTAATCTGAATTAAAACTAAGGCTCGTAATCAGAATCATCCGATGAGTCTTCTTTGGTGTCAGAATTAATTTCTGGTAATCTATTCATTTCCTCATCGCCATAGTCTTCGTCTGTTTCTTGATTTGGATCAACATCAATAAGCCTTGGCTCTTCATCACGAATTCTCACCGAACGACCCGCTTTAAATTATTAAGGCGAACGGTAGAGGAGTTAGGAACACCTATTGCGCTGGGCTCTTGATACGCAACATCTTCTTCCTCGTCTTCGGCCTCTCCAAGTGTAGTCTCTCGGTAAATATTTCGAGGGTGCACAAGGTTGACTACTTTCCACGCATCACCCTTAGCAAGGTCATCAAGATAAAACACTTGTTTTACCGATGTGGCAAAACGAACGGGTCATCTTCGTAACAACTTGTAGCAGTGTTCACCGATAATATTCCGTATTGATCGGTCTTCATGCTCTACGGCCTAGTATCAAACCATCTACACTTGAAAAGATGCACTGTCATGCCTTGCCCATAAACGAGTTCCACCACTGAATGGAGAACACCGTAATAGTCAACTCCATTCCGCCCACCATGCGCCATCACCCCAGAATTCTGTGTTCTTCGTCTGCTGTCTCTCTGTTCACATATAAATTGCACGCCATTCACCTTGCACATCGGATAAACTCTTGACATTATTGGCTTCATCGTTAGAAGTCTTAGTTCGTGCGACCAATTTGGGTGACCATCAAATTGAATATGGTTCATCTGCAACCAACCATTCAACTGTAAATATGGATAATTATGCAACAAACATAAATACGTACAAAAATATTGAATTACATACCCAACCGCTAAAATAGTCTGCGAACTCCCTGTTGTGGTACTCGAGATCACCTTAAATGTTTGGACAATATAGATGGATGTCTTTCCAGTATTCAACTTCTGGACAGTTAATCAATACCCACCAGTGGGCAATGATTAGCTCATGTGGTTGCAACTTGTAGGAGTCTGGCAAAATTCCATAAACTTCAACATCACTGGAGAGTATGGAAAGATTGAACTTCGATACATCTACCGGTATGGTTTGCGGAGTTTCCTTCAACGCTCATAAATACAACTTCATGTAGGTGACGCACTCGTGCGCAATATATGCTTCAGCTATACATCCTTCAGGCGCGGATTTATTAGCCACATAATCTTTGTAGTCTCCAAGTTGCCTATAAATCAAGTTGCAAAGTGTTATGATTATTGAACATGTATATTGAGGAATTTAGGTGTAAAAAACATACCTTTCTATGGGATACATCCAAGTGTAGTGTACTGGACCGGTAATCAACAATTGCTCGAGAAGATGGATCATCAGATGAGGCATGATGTCAAAAAAATTTGGAGGAAATATCCTCTCAAATTTACACATGATATAAATGATGTCCTCTTGCATTTCCCGGAGGTTAGATTTTTTCACTTCCCGTGTGCATAACTTCTGGAAGAATCTTGCCAACGCTACTAACGGCTCCACCATCTGACGGGGAAGGAACGGTCGAAGGAAAACAGGGAAGAGACGTTGTAGCAGAATATGACAGTCATGACTCTTCAACCCGTACATCTTATTGTCCCGGAAGTTCACACACCGGGCTATATTTCCTGCATAGCCTGAAGGATACTTCACACAACTCATCCACTTAAAAATTACGTTCTTCTGGTTAGGCTTCACGGTGTAAGGAGCTTGAGACATTTTTTTCTTCCCTTCTTTCAACCACAGATGTCTTCTTATATGCATTTTTTTTAGATCAATGCGTGCCTTAGGACCGTCTTTCGTCTTCCCCTCCAAGTTCAGCACTGTGCCCACCACACTGTCGCAAACATTCTTTTCTATGTGCATCACATCTAGGTAGTGTCTGATCAACAACTTACTCCAGTATGAGAGTTCTCAGAATATGCTCTTATGTGTCCAGAATTTGTAACTATCGGGTCTTTCAGGTATTGCCACCACAATATTGGGATGATTGCTGAGCTGTCCAAAATCGTACTCATTAAGCACTGCTAAAATTTCTTCCCCCGTCCATCTTCTGGGGGGCACACCGTTTTCTACGGTCCCATCAAATGCTTGTGCATCGAACCGCCATTCGTGATTATATGGAAGGAGAGTACGGTGACCCAATTTGCATATCTTGTTGCAATGACTACTGCTCCCCTCATCGCTAAGGCACTCTGGACAAGCCTTGTATCCCTTAACAACGTTGCCCGACAACATCCCACGGGCAGGAAAATCACTGATGGTACCAACAACCATGACATGCATCTGAAACATCTCGTGCATGTACTTGTCATAAGTGGGATGACCAAAGTCCCACAAAAACTTAAGCTCTTCAATCAAAGGTCTCAAATACACATCGAGACACTTCCCTGGAAAACCGGGCCCCGGAATCAACAAACTCAACATATTGTATTCCTTCTTCATGCACATCCATGGAGGAAGGTTATACGGTACCAAAATCACCGGCCATACACTGTATTGAAGACTCATGTTGCCAAAAGGGTTGAACCCGTCGGATAAGAGCCCGAGCCTCACATTTCGGACCTCTGACGCAAAATGAGGAAACTCCCTGTCTATATGCTTCCAAGCCTCCCCGTCAGCAAGGTGTATAAGGGTATTTTCGTCGTTCAATTCACTATCAGCGTGTCATCTCATAGCTTTGGCCGTGTGTGAAGACATGTACAACCGCTCCAGCCTATCCCTCAACGGGAAATACCGAAGTACCTTCATAGGTTTCCTATTGCCTGCAGGAGTCAGCTTATACCTGTCAGTGTGACATACCAGACATGCGTCAAGGCCACCAAGGTCATTTCCTTCTAGATCTTTACCCTAGAAGAGAACGTAGTCATATCTGCATGCATGGATCTTGATGTAGGAAAGCCCAAGATCTTTTAGGATACATCGGACCTTATGATGAGTGGTAGGAAGACGATGACTGTGGGGCAGCGTCGAAGCAGTGTACTATAGATAATCATCAACAGCCTTCATGGTCGATTTTGTCTCAACTTTAATCTTCATTACGCCCCTTACACTTTCAAGAACGGTCTTCTGACAACCGGGGTATACAAGGGTCTGTTGGAAAGCAAGCAGTTTGTTGTACTTGTCAATACCAACAATGTTGACAACTCTAGGGAAGGGCTGCACCGGCTCAGGCATATACTGTCCTTGAGCGCATACACCGCTCTCATAAGGAAACATGTCGTTGATGAAGGCCGTTGTTGGATCGTTGGATGTACTGCCCGTCTCAGAAAATTGCCTATGATCATGCGGACCCCCTGATGATGTTTCACCATGATATAACCAACATGTGTACTTCTCCCAAAACCAGTTACTCTTCAGGTGCTGCCATATTTTGTCAATCGCAAATCGATGCATATCGCTGCGACACTGACATTTCGTGTACGGGCAATAGAAAATTGTATTCCCGTTAGCATTAGCCAGCGCATATTCCAGAAAACTCATAACTCCTTTGCCATATCTTTTGTCCCATTTTGGAAGCGAAATGCAACTCTTATCCATATCCTGAAAATATAACAAAATATATATGTATAACTCTAGCTAATTATTAATTAAATTCCATATATAAAATCTCAATTCATTTAGTATTCTACGTACTACAACTAATTAATAACAAATTAATAAACACATATATATATTTAATAATTATATAACAATATTATATCAACATCATCACAAAATCATCATCAACTCATATCATCAACAACTTCATACCATCAACACAATATTATAAATTAATTAACATATATATATATATATATCTACTACTTATTAACAACAACTTCATATATATTATCAAATCATCAACTAAATCGATCAACATATATATATATATATATATATACATCCAACGTACTCAAAATCGATCAACTCAATCACACCCAAAATCGATCAACTCAAATAAAACGCAAAATCAACATATATACACATGTACGTACCTATATATAGCTCCACAAACTAATTATGGACAGATTTCGACAACACCCAAACTTTTTTCTCCCGTTTTTTTCTTCTCAGTTTTTTTTTCCCAGATGAGCTGCTGTTAAGATCTGCAAATATAAGGCACTTTAGCCGACGACATTTTAATTTCGTCCGCTAAATAATTTTAAAGTCGTCGGCTAAAGTTCACAGACTATAGCCGAACAAAAAAAATTCTTTAAGTCGGCGAAAATTTAATTTCGTCGGTTATGGTCCACTTTAGCCGACGAAAAAATAGTTCGTCGGCCTGATTTTTTTATTTTCCGTCGGCTAAAACCTTTCTTCTGGTAGTGTATATTTATCTTTATAAGAGAATCTGAGCAACAAAAATTTGTCGATGCAAGAAGTAGGCAATGCCTGTAGGCTGAATATGTGCGAGGATAAATACTATTCACATGAATTGCATTTGCCTTCATGTTTTGTATGCAACCGTTGAAGGCAATAATGATAGACAATGTATTATTTTAAGTATAAGATTGACATGTTGAGTTGAATTGAGGTCCACTATTTGACGTTTAAGCGTTGTTTAATTGAATTGATGAGTTGATTGAGCTCCACCATATGAAATATGTTTAGTTGGGCATGTGAGCCTCATTATATTGCATGTAACATTGTTGCATATGGTTTTCTATAAAAAAGTAGAAAATGTAGTATATGCCCAGACCTTTGCCAATTGTTGCAGATGGTCTTAGTAGACCGACAACTGTGGTCTGGTTGGTTATTGGTTAAAATGGCTAACTAACAATTTTGAAGTCATTGATTCAAACTTCACTGGTATACGTAGGGTGTGAGTTATATTTAAGGTTTTTATTTTTAGAAAATGTGTCTCTAAGCAATAAAACATTTTATGGACAAACAAAGGTGAATCAAATTATTATTTTTTTGATCGAAGCTCAAATTTGTACGGACCAAAAAAAAAACCTCAAATTTTGTGGGTTATTTCAAAAAGGAAAAAAAAAATATTGTGGGTTTTGGGAAAAGAGTCGCACACAAGGGACAACCGGACAACCCAGTAGTAAAAATCTAAACCAGACCCTTCCAAAGAGCAAACAGAGCCCAAAATGGCATCCAAATCCTTCATCTCTGCGACCCAAATTTGCCATTAGCAGCTTCCACCACCATCCAGTTCTCAAGGTTCGTATAGCTTTGATTCAGCTCTATGTGAATTTTTTCAAGAGAGGTATCTGTGACTTGATATGGGTTTTTGTGTAAAGCCTAAACCGCTTGTGGGTTTATATTTCTTTCATAGTTTGGATTCTGGGTCAGCTTCAATTTCAATTTGGAATGTGTTTTTGGGTAGAAACAGCTTGAATTTGTTTGGAGGTGTCAAATGGGTTTTGGTGATTTTATTCCTTGGTGTGGGTTTGCATGTTGGTGATGGCAATTGGCTATTTGGCTTCCTTCTGATTATTTATGAGATACTGTAATTCTATTTTCAATGGAAAACAGTTCGTTTTGTGATTTGTGATTCTGGGTTTAGGTTAGTATTCTTAAAACTTACTGTTGCTGCTGTTGCTCAGAATGATAGGTAAATTTGAGTTAATCAGCTCCATATTTTGCGTAATTTGCAAGTGTTGATAATACCGTAGGACAGCAACTTCACAGTATGTGGCTTCCAAAAATCATTTATTTGGTCAATTTATCTTTCAAATAGTTTCAGTTCATGATGGTCACCCTCGGTTTAGTACCAAATCATGTGAAAGAATTCTTACCTGAATATGTTTTTTCTTCTTTATTAGATTTAGAGGGACATAAGGCTTCAGTACCATGTTACAATTTAAAATTTACAGTAGTGAGATACAAATTTTTTGTTTCAAAAAGAAGTCGGCCCTCCCCATTCTATACGTTTAAAACCAGCTGAGTAGGGAATATGAATATTTAGACTATCAAGCATGTAAAGATATACAAATTTCATAATTGGAATTGAAACCTAAGAAAGGGACCTCTTCGTAACAGAGAATTGTGAATTGTATATCTCTGCTTATATTAATAATCATGAGCTGCTAAATCTTAGTTGGAAATTGGTCATTATCAAATATAGCAGATTCTACTATTTAACAGTACAGTATTAGAAATGCTTTCCTTCATTCATATAATTCATGTGATTTTATTGAAGATTGTATTTCATGTGTAGCTTTCCATTTGGTTTCTTCATTTGCTTTTCATTTGATATGTCTATGCTGTGTTTTGATCTGTTAGATGATGAAAGTCCACATTTTGATCATCTAAGAAAGGATTCTCTTGTATTATGAAATTTCATTTTTTTAGAGACGTTACATCGGGTTGATTTTTATTTTTTGATTTTGTTCTGTTTGTCATTTCAGCTTTCTTGTTGAAGAGCCATATGGTATACAGAGGCTGACCAAGTTAGCAAGTTCAATACTTCGGAACTTGGTGTTTCTCAACTTTTGGTAATTTCTCAGTAACTGGTAATATGATTTCTCTTCGTGGACATTTCTGCAAGTGTAGTTGCATGCTCAGAAACCTCAATACCAAACTCTTTTATGAAAACCCTTTTCATCAATACTTGCCTAAGCTGAAGAGCATGGATGCTCATTCCTATAGTTTGAATCCCATTAATAGTACTCTGAGGCCAGTACACTCTTTGACTCAACCCCACTTTGACATAGTACCCAAAGTTGCTTCCACTGGATTTCTTGGTATTTATGAGCAATTTTCATTGCATAAGTTTTACTCATCCCCATCTCGATCTTTTAGAAGAAGAGAAAATAAAAGATTAGAATCCAGTAGAAAACCAACTCTTAATCAAGCCCAATTCCAAAAGTCTGTGTCCCAGTTGTTGCCTAGATTTACGCCTGAAGAACTGGGTGATATTATAACTAAGCAAGAAGATCCTCTTGTGTGTTTAGAGTTGTTCAATTGGGCATCCCAACAGTTGCGGTTCAAACATGATGTTAACAGTTATCACATTACAATAAAGAAACTTGGTGTGGCTAAGATGTACGAAGAGATGGATGACGTCGTCAACCAAGTGCTTGCTATGTCTCACATGGGTTCCGAGGCGCTGTTTAATTCGATTATATACTTTTTCACAGAAGCTCGGAAGTTGACTAGAGCTGTCAATATATTTAAACACATGAAGAATAGTAGAAACACGGACTGCAGACCTTCAGTTAGGACATACAATATTCTCTTTACTGCCTTTTTGAGTAGGGGATGTAATACCTACATAAATCACATGTATATGGAAACCATTAGATGTCTGTTTAGGCAAATGGTGAACGATGGGATTGAACCTGATATTTATACTTTGAATTCTATGATTAAGGGGTATGTTCTTTCCCTACATGTGAATGATGCACTTAGAGTATTCCATCAGATGGGTGTGGTCTATAACTGCCTGCCAAACACATTTTCCTATGATTATCTCATCCATGGATTATGTGCTCAAGGCCGAACAAACAATGCTAAGCAGTTGTGCGATGAAATGAAGACTAAAGGGTTCATTCTGAGTAGTAAATCTTACAACTCACTTGTGAATGCTTTGGCTCTTAGTGGAGAGATTGAGGAGGCAGTGAAGTATTTGTGGGAGATGGTTGAGAAGCGGAGGTCAACTGAATTCATTACTTATAAGACGGTACTTGATGAATTCTGCAGACAAGGACTGGTTGGACAAGCAATGAAGTTGCTAAAAGAGTTTCAAGAGAAAGACATTGTGAGCGGGCATGCTTACAGGAAGCTCCGATATGTGCTTGAAGATGACTATGGAGATTCTGTTTCCCATACTCGATTGAGGTACTATTATTAATCATATATGTACACATATTCAATTTACTGTGATGTTTATATATCTTCTAGACTACCAGTATTGTTAGACTGGACTACTGGCTCAAGGAGTATATGTGATTAGAAACTGGCTTCTTTGGTTTGTGTCAATAATATTGCCAATTTGGATAGGATCATAGTATGATTTTTGTTGTTGCAAATACCTTTGGTTTTCGTTTCTTGGATTGTAAGCCATAACTATCCTATCATTACTTGTACTCTAGTTGACGATAAAATTGATAAACAATGTCCGAATGATGTTAACATGTTGAGACTCTACTACTGTTTGAACCGCTCTTATTAAGGATGGTATAGGGCATTCTATGGGAAGCCTGCTACCTTGGAGGATGTCTAGTTATTAATTTGCATCTTATGTGATTTGCTTATTTGGTTTGAATAAAATGTGATTCAGTGTCTCCTTTATTGTTTTGCAGATAAACGAAGTCTAATGGTTACACACTTGTGCAATGCATCATTGGATATAGTTTTATGATCACTAAGAAGGTTGCCATTTGGTTGAAAATCATTCTTTGGGAATATTACAGCTTAACCCACACTCCGACGATGCTGTTAACAAATCAGCACAGCTGTTGCTGCCAAGCATGTATTCAGCCACCCCTCTTCCACTTGCACATGCCCATGTGACATCATCCTTCCTTGTCCAAGTCAACACCAGGTCTTTTATCCAATTGCTCGAAGAGCACCACCAGACATCTGTTCGATTCCGTGGAATGACTGGTAAGTACCTAACATTCAATCTCAGGTATTTGTTTCATGTTGTGAAAATTTTTATTGTTGAGGTAATTACTAAACTCAGAGTGATCATCACAGAGAATGTGAAAAATGTTGCAATGAAGAAGATGGCATGTGCAGCTGAGTAATGGTGGAAGCAGTGAATGGTGGGGTGAAGGTGTTGTTTATAAACAAGAAGCGAATTGAGCTTGAAATCCTAGCATTGGCTGCCACCCTTTCACGCTTCATCAAGTAGACTGATCAGCGGCTGTCAGTCACCCATTCTATGAACACTGTCATGAAGGTGGTTCATTTTACTAGCTAAAAGAAACTACAATTAATTTGAAAAAATATAGCCACCAGATCCAAACATTCATAGTGTGTTGTGCTAGTGCTCATAAAATTGCTTTTCAAGTTTTATCTTTTTGTCCAATAGCTGCACTGAAAGTTTTTGTCAGAGACTTGTTCAGCTAAAAGCTTTTTATCCTTTGTTTCTGAGGTTCTTAACACAGGCCACAGTTCCATAGCCTTCTGTGAAAAACAAAATGGCGGTTCTTTGCATTTGTCCCAGAATGCTATGGAACTATGGCCTGTGAAATATGAACACCTACAACCTTAAAACTACAAGTGTGATTGCTCTAAGTTTAATGATTGTAGTAAACAGGTTCTTGCTTTAACTTCTTATACATATTACAAAATAAGCCATCATTACTTGTAACGAGTAGCTTCTAGAACAAGTAGATTTTAAGGCATGTTAAAGAGTTTACACTGTTAAGATGCAATTGTGCAATAGTAAGGTGCAAATATATATTAGTCTGTCAATCTGTATGAAGTCCACGTTGTTTTAACTTGCATTTTCTCTTTATCATAGAAATGATAGAATTGATACTCATTTCATGTAACTGGGCATGAGAACATAGTATGACGTGTTTTGATGTTGGTATCTGAAATACATACAGGGTAAAGCAACCAGATCATCATCACCTCATAGAACTTGGGGCAAGGATGAATCTGATGAGCTTCCGAGCGAGGTGCATGTAGTGCTGGTTATTTCAGATCTCCTATCCAAGATGCGATGGGGTTGGGCTGCTGTGCGTGCCTAATTAAAATATGGGGTACGGTTATAATTATATGTGATGCGTGATGAAAATGTGCCCAAGTTTTGGAGCTGTACATGTTTTGTTCTATCAAGATGCATGAGTTTTACATAATGTAACGAGGTACTTTGTATTAATTGGAAATAATACTTAAACAAAGATCAATAAGATCTTGTAATACCCCTGTGAAATTGATGGATTACTCGGACTGTACAAAATTGTGATATAACAATAGAACAAGCACACACAAACGCACAACAAAAGATATGGAAGATACACAGAGAGCTAACTTTGGAAGAGAAAGAAGAGGAACGTGCCAAGGTGGAAGTGTGGAAATATTTGCTCGGGTTTTCGAAAATTGCAGTGGTAAAATCACTGAAATGTGCCATTGAGCTCAGTGTGATCCATCATGATGTTCCTATTTCACCACAATGTATTCAAAGACCTTTCTCCCACTCCCACCGCCTGCTAAAATACGGCAAAAATAGCACGGCTGCACAGTCCAAACTTGTTTTGCTGGAGAGCAGTCCGGTAAGCTAGCACTACGGCATAGCCCAAGTGCCCTTGTCAAGGAAATGGCACGAGTTCTCCTCTGTTTGAGGCAGAACAAGGTGAGGTCCGTGAGGATATAAAGAACTTCGCCGCGGCTAATCCTGGTTGCAACAAGTTTATCAATGAAGCAGTGGCTTGTGATGCAAGCTTGGCCCTGCCTGCACTGATTGAGAGTTGTTTAGAGGTTTTTTGTGGGATTGATCGAGATCATGCTAGATGTAGGTAGTGGTAATGGTACTACTTTAGGCATTACCCTTGGATTACTCGAAGGATCAACTTTGACCTTCCTCATGTTGTGTCTGTTGCTAAGGAGATTGATCGAGTTGAGAATGTTGAAGGTGATGATGACATGTTTGATTGTTTTCCAAAGACCGATGCTGTTAGATCAAGGTTAGTATCGATACTGTCCTCGATCTTGCATAGTTATCAAGCTACCCCTGCTTATATATGTTTATAACTTTTCTATGTTATCCATCATCAACTATTTAACTTTCACCCTTGTTTGATTCTTTAAGGTAATGATCTCCGGGTTACTAATAACATAAATGCCTAAGCTACATCATCTGTATGTTCTGCTAATACACTTTAGAAAATATGGTCCCTCTGTGCATCTAGCATTATTCATGTAAGTTCTGATTTCGGTTCGTGTATTGTAGTGGGTTCTTCATGATTGGGGAGATGAGGAATGCATCCGTATACTGAAATATGTAAGGATGCGATTCCTGGGGGGAAAAGGAGAAGGTGATAATAATGGAAGCTGTTATTGAAGAAGATGAGTTCAAAGAGAAGAGCTGACCGATGTGAGATTGATTTTGGACATGGTGATGATACTAACAGTCTAACACTGGCAAAGAGAGGACTTTCAAGGAATGTGGATATGTTCTCGGGGAGCTGGCTTTGGCCAACACACGGTCACGCCTATTAATGCAGTCCAATATGTTATGCAGGCTTTTCCATAATGGTTGAAAACTGGTGGGATTTGAAGTCCTGAATTTCATGTTTTATTGTATCATTCGAGTTACATGTGCTGGTTCTCTTTGTAGTTATTGTGTGGGCAATAATACAATTTCTGCTGATATCTTTCAATCCCAATTTCTATGGAAAGTGAATTGTTAAGTAGAGATACCTGTGAAGTTGTTCTGGTAGTTAATTTCAAAGTAGGCTATCAACAAGCTCAAGCCTCAAGGAATTACCTCAGCAGAGTTACAGCAATCACATCAGTTGATCTTGGATCAATATTTTCTTTTCATGTGTGTAATATATGCCTGAAATGGGTGAGTGTAGTCTGTATGTCTTGGGTTCGATCCGTCCCACATCAAAAGTGTAAGCAAACATTCAACTGCGAGTAGTATACATTGAAGCATTCTGGTCTCTGTTAAACTCACGGAGCCATGCGTTGAGCACATAGCGAACTATTCTTTCGCCTTTTACTAAAGAAAACCGTGTGCGTGTCGTTTTAAGTGGCATACGCCTATTCTGGTCTCAGATTCTAGTCTAATGCTTAAGGATAAACCTGAAAAGATTGAATAACAACGGATTAAAAGAAGCATGGCATACCTAGCAGTACTTAACCGTTCATTTAAAAACTAAAGCATATTGATCTGATACTATTTTATGGCATCTAATTTAGGAGCTTGTTAGCTTAAAGTCTACTTCTGTTCTAATAATAGAGTTAATTCACATGATGAATGTGAGTCAGGAAGGATGATTTTGGGTCGTTCTTCACAATGTTAGGCCTTTGCTGTTAATCTCAGGGTTTTACCCTTCACGGTGTGCAAATTGGTGCTTTAATTCCTGTTGTTTATATCTTTGTGTGCGCTTATTTACTGCGCTCCGTTATGAAATGATGGAGATAAAAGCTAGTGAAAACATGAAAAGATGATTTGAAATAAGGTACATAACACCATTGCCATTCTTTGAGAAAATGTGGATAGCTGGAATGAGGATAAACTGGAATCTAATGCATGCAGCGCATGAAGTCATGAACCAATATAGCATGCATTACTAGATGAACTCGGGGAGTTATTATATATTGAAATGCGAGAACAAATGATGTTGAAGCAATCTTGGAGGGTATCATTAGGTTTTTTGTATAGATATATGAGGACTAGGTGCCTCTCCATGCATTTTTGCTTTTGCTTCTTGTATGTTTTGCAGTGTCTATCAAAAATTACGATTACGACTTGTAGGGTCTTTGTTCTGTTTTACATCCTTGACTGATAGTTTATTGAACTTGGAGAGCGATTAACCAAATGCCAATTTGTGAACTAAAATGTTTCTCAAAGTTTGGATTGTCTGATTTGTCTCTCAGAGTTGAGCTAGTCATAATAGAGTCATAATATAGTAGCTGATACGATATCTTTCAGAAATAGATCATGCATATTTCCACCAAATTATACAATCTTTGATTAATCGGAAGATATCTTTCAGAAACCTCAAAGCTATCCTTTTTTTTTAAAAAAAGGGGTTTGGAACTTTCTTAGTCCTTACCACTATCAGAAACATCATCATAGCTAGCGTTCTCTTTTAACTTTCTGTTATTATCATCCACACACCTCCCTATCAATTTTGCATCAAAATTTTACTTGCAGTTTGATCTCCCTCTTATTCTAAATGTATCTAAATGCTAAACCAAATGAGTGATAAAATAGTATGGGGTTCACATCCAAACCAATTGACAATGGATGGAGTGGCCGAAACCCTTATAAACTCATAGATAATGTCTAATATTATCGATATGAGATTTATATCTCAACACGTCCTCGCACGTGTGTGATGAATTTTCAAGCCTAATACTTGGACAACTTTTGGGTGACGCGGAGTCCATGTGGCCATTTGAACTTCACAAGTGAACGTGTGTAACCCGCTCTGATACCATGATAAAGTAGTCTAGGGTTCACATCCAAAACCAATTTACAATGGATAGAGTGACCAAAACCCTTATTAACCCATAGGTAAGGTCTCATATTTCCGATTTGAGATTTATATCTCAACAATGAAACCAGTTTGTCATGGGGGTATAAATTTGAATATTGACTCAGCTAATTTAGCTATTAGTCACATCACTTTCATAGGTCTGTAAAAAGAAAAGGAAGACCAAGGACAGGAAGACCAAATACTCCTAGATGAGGATATGGTTACCCAAGGATCAAATATGCCGTCGAAGATATCAACTGCTCATGTGACAAGAAACTAAAATGTATAACATTAGCTACCAGGCTCTTTCTTTCATAGGAATGGCAGCTGCTGTACAAAATTGGAGCACAACAGAAGGACTTCCCAAGTGATTGTCCAGACGACTTTATGAAGCAAATGGATTAGATACTATAACACACGCAAAGCTTGTTTAGAGAAGTTGACATTCGTACCGATGAAATACATGTAGGGTCTTGCTAAATGTACCCAGCAAATAGCTAAGTGCACCCAGCATAAATTGTTTTCTTTTATATTTCCAGTTTTACCGCTATTCTATTTTTCTAGAAACTGTCAAACGCAGTCCTTTGCCTGCAAACTCTACATCAATTATGCAGCTAATCTTTCTTTGTGACCAATCAAACTCGATTAGACGGAATCTCCGTGTGATGGTTTCATTGTTCTTTCCGGAAAACTCATGTTTCATGTTGGATGAATTCAACAATTCCATTAATTCCATTTAGCTTGTTGAGAATCCTCATTGTTGGGTTATTGGTGGTGGCTAACTGTAGAGTACGTGTTTATATATATAGAGGCCGGATATGAAGCGCACATGTGTAAGTGCGCACGGAGTTCCGTTCGCCACAGTCCGGCGCCGACGACGACGCGCCTCCACCCCAGCGGATTCTAGCAGCGTCCCCGATCACTTTCCCTCCTCGGCGAGTCCGCCGAATTCTAGTTTTCCGGCGAGATCACCCAAAACTTCAAATAAAGTTGATCTCGCCGGAAACTGGAATCGGCGGCCTCGCCGGGGATCGCTGGGGAGGGAAAACGATCGGGGACGCTGCTGGAGTCTGTTGGGGTGGAAGCGCGCCGTCGTCGGCGCAGGAGGGTGGCGAACGGAGCTTTGTGCGCACTACGGACGTGCGCTCCACATCGTTTCC
>NW_004443445.1:327691-329399 GCF_000184155.1 Fragaria vesca subsp. vesca
GACCATTTTCCATCCCCGCCAAATTTCAGTTTTCCGGCCTGATCACCCAAGTTTGAAGTTTTGGGTGATCTGGCCGAAAAACTAGAATTCGGCGGACTCGCTGGGGATGGAAAGTGGTCGGGGTTGGGGAAGCTGCTAGAGTCGGCTGGGGTGGAGAGGTGCGCCCTCGCGCGGCGTCGTACGATGGCGAACAGACGAAAATTCGCACCGTAAAACGGTGTTGACGTCCATAGCAGAGACGAACTGCGTGTTTATATATGTTAAAGAACCCAGTAACCATTTAATTGAAACTATAAGAATGAATCTTCAGAAGTATGACCAAGCAAAAAAGTTCCCTCGAGATCGATTCAAGAACCATATATGGTCACATGATTGTACTAGCTTTCATTAATCAACATACACATTTAGAACACGAATCATTTGTAGATAGGCCAATGATCAGAGAGACTGCAAAGATGTAATGATTATGGTTATCTACTTTAGGAAGAGCGGAAGCAGAGTTGAACTGTTCAAGTAGAATCAAGACCGCAGTTGGTGGGTACAAATAGGGTAGAGTGAAAGCGCTGGACTACGCCAGCAGTACGGTACACCAGTGTGGGTCCAAAACGCGTGGCGCGATATTGTCCGCAGAATTTAAATCCGAAGGGCATATATGTAAGTCCACGCTTAACTGACGTTAGCAGTAAAACCATTGATGGTTACCCACAGCTAACTAGTTTCAGTAGTTTGACTCTCTCCACGTCAAGAGCTAGAGGTTCTTCTCAACCAGGACGGCAAAGGTGGAGTCGAGGTTGGAGGTCGTCTCACCGAGAAAGATGATGATCGGGTTCTACAAGCAGCAGAGGAACCAAGTCGATGTCGATATCGATTCATATCAAGATGCGCCGGAGTACCGTCGATCTAAGATGCGTCGGAGTACCGTCGAACTAGTGCCTTCCGACGAAGCAATGAGCTCCTTGTTCTCGTCGCAGGTGAATGCGAAATCGGCTACATATGGCTTGAAAATATTGATTTGGAGGAGTGATGTGATTGTGACAAACTCATAAAAGATTGATGGTGTTTGAATTGGTCGAACAATCATTCTCTTGGATAGAGCAGATTGAGGTTGTGGAGCTGTGTTCCACTTTGGCCTATGCCCACTGTTTGTATTGACCCGATCACAGATCAATACCTAATCTTTCATTCTCAGTATCTCAATATGATACCACAGTTAACATGGCAACCAATTTCCAAAACTCCCTAGTTCCTACCACAGAACCGTTGCAGTCTTGCAGACTTTTACATGGGAACCAATTTCCAAGCTTTCGCAGTAAAATAGGCAGTTACTGTGACGGACTTAAATTACATAATTAACCTTCCGTTAACGACTCCGTAGGAGTACGATACTACCCGCGTAGTGCAGCTTTTACCGTGAATTAGATCATATATTTTTGTATACTGGGTCTACTAAACAATTTGTTAGGTTTATTTAGCAACACCCATACATACATGTAAAGTATCCACAGCTAAACACACATCCTGCATTGTTCCTTAATCATTTGTTCTGGTTAGAGGATGACGAGTCGAGAGATTAATTATTCTCTGAATACAAAGGAAAAAGTCAATTCTATATGAGCATAACATGAGCAACAAGCTTTCTCGATCACTTCTCCTTCTCAAATATATATAAATATATATATATATATATATATATATATATATATATATA
>NW_004443445.1:331692-348851 GCF_000184155.1 Fragaria vesca subsp. vesca
TACTTACTACTCTCTCTCTCTCTCTCTCTCTCTCTCTCTCTCTCTCTCTCTCTCTCTCTCTCTTTCTCTCTCTAGACCATCACTCTCATGCAGGCCTCTCTCTCCATTCTCACCGCTCCTTCCTCCAACGCCACCTCCAACTTCGTCCCCACAAACGCCACCACTCTCAAAGCTGTCAAGACCCTCTTCAACATCACCCGGCCACCTCCGCACCCTCCTCAGAGCCAACAACCTCCCCCCTCTCGACCCGACCTGACTCACGTGTCCTCGCCGCTAACAAGCTCCTCGTCCCTTTCTCTTGCACCAAGCCTCAGATCTGGGTCACCTTTCTCTCTCACCCGACTCACCCGTCCCCGCCGCCATCAAGACGCCGCTGCTGCCACCTTTCTCTCTCTACCAAGCCTTCTCGCCGACCCACCACCGTCCCTCGAAATTTCAAAGGGGTAAGAAATCAAGGTAAGTTCTTCAATTTTTTTGGTTTAATTAGCTTTGGTGATAGATTTATGTGTTTTTGTTTAATTTGATTTTAATTTTAATTTTGGTTAGGATGTGATTGATATGATGGTGGTGGCATGATGATTATTTGGTATAGTGGTGGTGGTGGTATATTTGGGGCAGATTGTTGGCATGAATTAAAATAGAGATATTGTATTAAAGTTTACTGACCCCCAGTAGAAGTCTACTGGGGGTCAGTAAACTTCCACTAGGTTTACTTGTAATACCCGCGGTATTAATAAATAATTAAATAAATTATCAAAAAAAAATATGTTATTAAAGGAAAAAGAAAATAAAAATTAATGACCGATCATGGCCGTTGGTGTTGACTCTCTTTAATCTAGGCCATTCACCTGTATCAAGAAATACACGAGAGAGGCCCTAGAAGGAGCTGGAGGAAGACACCGACCTCCCTGACCTTATCTCCCTCCACCGACTCTCTCGATGTTTTTAGGGAGAAAAGGGAGGGAGGGGAGAGGGGAGAGGGGAGGGGGTTGGGACGGCTGGAAGCTCCAGCTCCTTGTTTCGGGTATTTGTGATTTCTTTTGGGTTTGTCTTTTGGGTTGTGTTTAAATCTCATGAAAATCCAACTACGGTATTTGATCTTCTCAATCGCGGTAAGACCTAATTGATATTTCTAAACCGTTTTGTGACACCCTAATTTCAGATTTATCATTTGTTAATCCGGGTCAGGGTGTTACAAAATGGTATCAGAGCCTAGGTTCATACCTCGGACCACGAATGCTTACTAAATTGTGTTTTGGGAATACAGAATGATATAAGTCTGGCTGAAAGTATTGATCTTTGTGTTTCAATATTTTCTGTGTGCTTAAAAGTTTGGAACTTTCACTGGGTTATATCTTTCTTTGCTTTGAATAATCGACAAAGGGGTATTATTATGAAGTTATGATCTTGATATTGGTTCACACTTAGAGTTCTATATATGAGTTCCTCACTATAATACGTTTACATCCAATAACTGTATTCTTGGTTCATCATTCTGAATGGCAGGTAATAACCACTGTTTTCTATGAGTGGTTCCTCATTGTGAATGCTAGGAGGAGAAGTCCTTCCGTTTTGCTTAATTTATTGATAGTTGTATTGATCAAATAGGACGGGGTATAGTAGTCAAATCAATATGTATATTTGGTTAGAGCTTGGACGAATTTCTGATTTTGTTTGATTTGATTAAAGGAATTTTCCCCTGGAGTTATGAAGTTGTTGTTTACTGTAGTGGTCTTTGAAAAAAATCTCGCTATACTACCTAGTTAAGCAGAGGTTTAGTGTTGTCCCCTAATCTAGTTTTGGAAATTAGATATCTGTCATGGCTGTCAGGTGAGGTTAATCCTAGTCCTTATTCATATGAAGTTGTTCCCTTCTTTTAAGTGTGAGTCTGTGTATATATATGTGGGAGTATATGTTTATTGCATCAATGTTCCTGATGTCTGACTTCCATATAGCAATTAAATGAATCATGTAGACATGGTTTCTACTCATATATGATATATATATTTGTTCTACTCATGGATTCTACTCATGTGAAGTTTCTTTCACAGAGATTAAGTTGAAATGGAAAGGAAGGTGAAAGATGAGTAGACTGGTTTCACAGAGATGAAGGATATGGACACATATATGATGATACATCTGGGCTGCCTTTGAGTTCAGTTTTTACTTGCGTGCAACTTCAAGATTTCTTCAAGGCAAAATTACAGTGTACATGATGACACGATTTGAGATGTGTGGAGGTATGTGTGTGTGTATTGCTATCAAATGTTACATGCTTGATGGCAAGGTATTATCAAGCAGTAGCTTCATTGTTTTTTTTGATGACATGGAGCCCGAAGGCAAGGACAAGAAACCTAAAACACAACTAATCTAGGCTTGAAAAAACCGGAATAATCAGCTTCCAAGAGAGGGATAACATCATTAGGAGGGGAGCTAAAGAATCTGCATCCAGGCTCGTAACCATGACCAATGCTTGCTAGCAAGTCAGTCACTGAATTACTTTCTCTGTAAACATGGATGAGAGACACATTCCAATTCCTACTAAGAAACTCCTGGCAGTTTGCTATAAGACTGGAGAGAGGATGAAGGTGATCAATAACAGAAAGGACCAATTTGACTGCAACAAGAGAATCTACTTCAACTTCCAAAGAGTTGCAACCATGCTGCCATGTCATCTCCATTCCTTTCAACAGTCCCCAAAGTTCAGCTTCAAGAACTTGTCCAATGCCTAACTTGGCAGAGAAACCATTCAACCATTCACCTCTATCATTCCGAAGGACTCCTCCAGCACAAATAATCCTAGTATTTTTATGCAAGCTGCCATCAACATTAAGTTTAAACCAATCCTTAGGCGGAAAGTGCCAACAAAGCTCCACTACTCGTCGTGGAGGTTTTGAGTGGTCAACCTTATTTGCCTCAAAATAATCTCTAGTAAACTGGTGAATAATTAAGAAAGGCCAACTTGGGAATTTGAAGTTCTGATCCAAAATAAAGCTACACCTCCATTTCCATATATGCCAAAGCCCCATAGCAAAATAGCAACACCAAGGAATTTAATATTGCATTTTCACAGAAGACTTTAGATTCACAAGCAACCAGTCATTGAAAGGAAGAGTGTATGTGGAAGGGAACTCACTTGGGGAATGAAGAGCAGACCAAATCCGCGTTGAAATAGTGCAATCTTTGAAGAGATGGTCCAAGGATTCAAGAGGGAAGTTGCATCTTGGACAAAGAGCATCTATAGCCAAACCTCTACGAACCCTTGCTTTATTTGTCAACAATCGATCATGAATAAGGGTCCACAGAAAAATTTTCACTTTTGGAGGAACTTGAAGTTTCCAAATAAAGTCCCATGGCCAAGGTTCAGTCTCAGAGTTCAGGAAAAGAGAATGATAAGCAGATTTAACAGTAAACTTACCGTTATGAGATAACTTCCATATGATTGTGTCATCACCACTTTGGATGCCTCCTGCATGCATACTCAAAATTTTCAGCTTCACATCCTCGGGAAGAAATTCTTTTACCATGCGTAAGTCCCATCCACCATCACAGACAACATCACAAACTCTTAACTTTGTAGGTGAGAAGGAATAGGCTTCAAGGCAATATCAGACAAAGCACCAAGATCAGTCCAGACATCATTCCAGAAAGAAATTTCCGTTCCAGGTCCAATCCTCCATTTCACCCTATTAGGGAGTAATTGAGCTCCATAAAGGATACCTTTCCATGTATTGGAGCTAGCAGAGAAAGGTAAAGTAGACTTCTGCATGATGCAATCATCTTTAAGATATTTTTTATTCAAAGCTTCAGCCCATAACCCTTGCTCCTTTTGGAGCAACCTCCATCCAGTTTTGGCTAACAAAGCTTGATTCACACAGCTTGACTTCTTCAAACCTAACCCACCATAACGTTTAGGTTTACAAACTGTATCCCACTTCACAAGATGAATTTTCTTTTTTTCTTCAGTGTGCCCCCAAAGGAAGTTCATGTTCAAACGATCAAGAGTATTACAAATGGACATAGGGAGTTTAACTGATTGCATTGTATAAACGGGTAATCCAGCAGTAACCGATTGAATTAGAGTGTGTCTCCCAGCCATAGAAAGAGTGTGGCTTTTCCAGGAAGCAAGTCTCAGCTGGACTTTTTCAACTAAACCTTTATAAGTGTCAAGAGTAACTCTTGAGTGTAACAAAGAAACTCTAAGATAATTTCCCAAATCATCAGATAAAGGAGAGCCACAGATATCAGATATATGCATGGCTAGGCCTTCTTCAGTATTTGGGGAATAGAAAATGGAGGACTTCTCAAAGCTGACTTCTTGGCCTGAGTTTAAGCAAAAACAATCAATGCAAGAACGCATCACCTCCGCTTGAGCTAGAGAGGCCTCCCCAAATAAGATCAAGTCATCGGCAAAGAAAAGATGGGAGACAGCAGGTCCATTCGACAAATTTTCACAGGTTTCCAACGGCCTTGTTCCACTTGAAAAGTGATTAAGTGCGATAGTTTCTCCATACACAATACAAACAAGTACGGAGACAATGGATCACCCTGCCTTAGCCCACTCTCTGGACATAAATCTTCAGTAACTTCTCCATTACAATGACTCTAGAGTTAACAGAAGTAAAACATTGAATCATTAGTTGCAAAAGTTTACCCCGAATGCCTACTTCCCATAGCACACTTTCAATAAATTGCCATTGCAACTTGTCATAAGCTTTAGCAAGATCTATCTTCCATGCCATAAACCCAAGATTCCTTTTAGAGTTGTGAAACTTATGCATCATTTCTTGGGCTACAATAATATTGTCAGTAATATTATGTCCAAGAATAAAACTAACCTGGGTAGGAGAGACCAGCGTGCTCATCATGGGCCTTAATCTCTGAAGAATGATTTTTGAGACCACCTTATATAAGGTATTGCACAAGCTGATTGGTCGCATCTGCTTCATAGAGAGAGGGCTTGCCACTTTGAGAATTAAGGCAATGAGAGTGTTGTTCAAGTTCTCAGGGAGCTCACATTTATCAAAACACTCTTTAACCATCTTAACAATGTCATCTTTGCAGGTCAACCAATGAGCTTGAAAGAATTTTGCTGGAATCCCATCAGGCCCTAGAGCTTTGAGCCCCCCAGTGGAGAACAAGCAGTTCTTAATTTCTAATTCAGAAACCTCACGACTAAGGTCATCAAGGTCACTTGGTTCTATTCTTGGAAAGAGATTAGGAATAACGTCACTCACTCCTAAAGTAGTCTTCTTTCTGAAAAGCCCCTTGAAATAGTTCACAGCAGTAATATGCAGGTCCTCTCTTTTAGTTTTCCAAGTGCCAAACTCATCCTCCAGGCCCTCAATTTTATTTCTTCGTCTACGGATAATGGTGGACAGATGAAAGAATTTGGTACTCTTATCCCCTTCCCTCAACCATAAATTTCTTGACTTTTGCTTCCAGAAAACCTCCTCACTTGATAGAAGTTCATGATATTCTTTTGTCAACTCATTCTCCAGATTCACTAGGAAGGGAACATTCCTTCGGCACAAAACTTTTTGAATGCCAGCAAGTCGCGCAATCAATCTTCTTTTTCTTTTAAAGATATTCCCATAAACTTCTACATTTCATTTCTTAACTGCCTCAGTAAACATGCCGACTTTACTGGAGATTGAAAGATCATCCAAGCACCAATTCTGCCTGGTAAAGTCTCCAAACCCCGAGTGATTCAGCCACATTGCCTCAAAACGAAAGGGTTTGAGCGTCGAAGAGGGAAACTGAGCACTTTCCAAGCTGATAAAAATAAGGCAGTGATCAGATTTTAACCTTGCCAGATGTTGGACAAAAGCATCAGGAAATTCATGTCTCCACGAAATATTACAGAGGCCTCTATCTAGTCTCTCCAGAATTTCTTCTCCATTCCTTGTACCCTTCCATGTAAAATCAGCCCCAATATAACCCAGATCAATTAAATAATTTCTGTCAACCCAGCTTGCAAAGCTACCCCCACCAAGAACAGCCCTTCCTCCTTGTTTATCTGCATCTGAAATTAATTCATTAAAGTCTCCAGTTATCAGCCAAGGAATAGTACAACGGGAATTAAAAGCATCCAAGTAAACCCATAACTCCTCACGTAAAGCATGATCAGGATTTGCATAAACAGTAGTGAAGAACCATTGCTTATTTGAAGATTCAGTAACTAGAGAAGTAATGGATTGAAAATTACTATCCACAACTTCTAATTTCACCTGTTGATCATCCCACAAAAGCCAAAGGCCTCCAGAGAAACCAGTAGCATCCTCGATAGTGAAAGACGAGAACCCCAATGATTTAACAACTTTTAAGGCTTTATCTTCACTAATACGAGGCTCAGAAATCACCAAGATATTGAACTTGTAAATTCTTCTCAAATCCTGGATAATATCAGGCAGTTTAGAGTCTGCAGCACCTCTAACATTCCAATATAAGATACTCGACATGATAATAGGCTTGAAAGGAGAGAGCACAAACGGGCATAACCCTAACAATGAGGAGTCGTAGTATCATCAACAGAAGAAACCACATCAGCCATATCTGCATTAAGACTAACATCCGCAGGGATGATATCTTTACTTACCTCAGCTGAACTAGCAAGCATCAACATCATAGTACCAACCATCTCATTATTTACACCGTTCCCTTTTTGAGTGCTCATCACTTCACTCGGGTCAGGGGCCTTTGGAGGAGAGGTAGTAGTCGAAGTTGAAGGGTTAGGTATCACGCTAAGAGGTTGTGGAGGAGTTTGTGATTGTATAACAAATGGTCTGATCGAAACTCCATTTTTTACATCCTTCAACACTTTCCTCTGTCGAGCAGCCTTCTTAACAGTTTTTCCCTTAGTCTGGCTTGGTTCATCAGCCTGGGTAGCTTGCTCATCCCTAGTTGCGGATATTTCATGAGCAGATTGCTCAGCCGTGATAGTTTTGCTTTTATTTTTTCCTTTGGAGTTGCTCGAAAGTTTCATATCAGAAAGTTTCATATTTAGAATTGACTGGCTCTTCTGCTCATTTTTAGCATAGTTCTTTTTCAAGCTAGATTTCTCCTGGACTGGTCTCCATGTCTTTGAATTGGCCGGAATACTTGTCGTCGCCTCTAGTTCAGCTGGAGTAGATGAGTCCTCATTGTCGTTTGCAAGCACTTGGAACCGAGACCCTTGATTGTCAACCTTTCCACTGCCAGAGTACTCACTCTTCATATCACTCTTCTTCTTCTTGTTGCTCACATCATTCCATGGCCCAAGGCCTACCACCATAGTACCATCAACATCCTTCCCCTGGTTCTTGGTACTCTCACTACTGTGAACCATCTGAGAATTGGAGCCATGATCATGAGTAGCATCTGTTTCCATGGTTGCAACCATCCCATCAACAGCAATCTTAGATGATACTACAACCACACTATCTTTCTCTTTGCTTCCCGGACAGTTTACTTTTGTGTGCCCAACAATACCACAACTATAACAGAAAGTGGGCATGCATTCATATTCTATTCTATACCAAGTACTCTTCACTTGTAGTTCAGCTCTCAAAGGCTTATTTAAATCCAGTTCCACACAAATTCTTGCATACTTACCTCGTGCTTGAGCAGCAGTATGAAGGTCCACTTTAACAGTCTCACCAAGAAGGCTACCAATCTGTGTGAGAGAGTCAAGTTTGAAATAGCGGATATCCAAGCCAACAATCCGCACCCAAACAGCTAGGTGGGTAACACGGTGGTTTGCAGCATCAAAATCAGACTTCCATCTCTGCATCGCCACATATTGCCCCGCAATCATCAGTGGCCCACCTGTTAGAACAGATTCCATATCTTCTTTCATCACAAATTTGACCAGGAAGAAATCATTAGGGATATCAATAAGAAACCAAGGGCCTTCCAAATTCCATCTTGAAGTAAGCCGTTGATGAAGGAAATTGTAAGACATGGTTCTACCCAGAGGTTTGAGAACAATAGTATTATGCCAAGGCTTGCATAAATCCTCCTCCACCTTTTCAGAGAATTGAATAGATGGGCCTCGCTCTAGCTCACATACCGTACAATCAGCTGCTGAGATTTGAGTGATGGCATCCAATCCTCTCGTAGAGGGGTCAGAAGCATGAGTCCCCATGAGTGAGGCTTTGAAGTTCAAAGCTGCCGGGATGGGTGTCGGATTTGGAGAGCTCATCTCCTCCTCAGTCACACTCTCAATCGATTCGAGCCGCGCTCGTTTCTTTCCATCAGAGATTTGCATAGTAGTGTCTACACCTTTCTCCACACGGGGAGACGAGGCGAAGACGAAGGCAGATGACGGCGTCGCCACGGTGACAACGCCGTCGAGCTTCAGATCGGTCGACAAGAAAGATCGAAGTGCTTTCTATTCCAAGGCGCGTGCAGCGCATTCTACAATGAGAAGCTCTTTAGCAGTAGCTTCATTGTTAGATACTTGAATAGAAGACATGCATATACTGTGTTACTTGCATTGTTTTTATCCACTGGCAAGGAAATTAAACTGCTTCATATCTTTTAAATTTGTGGATATGTATATACGTACTTTGATCTGCGAAGGACACGTCTCTAGACAGCAGGTAAGATATCCTGGTTATAGATATCTACTGGTATGTTTGTGTTTTATAATTGCACATACTTCTTTCCTTGTCCTTGATTTTATTCAGCTGTACAACTTCTATCATGATTGAGTTGGTAAATATCATGGATATCAATCTGGTATGACGTAGTATACTTCTGCCCATTGTTATATGTTATTATGTTGTGGTTGCTGAGAGCTATGAAAGGACATTTACCTTTGATTTGATCACTGATTGATATCACTTCAGGTGAACAATTGTTCTGCAGTTGGTGTGGTTGTTAGTGTACAGCCAGTATCCATGGTTAAAGTTACTATGATGAGGTTCAGTTATTCTTGTATAACTGTTTGAGCAACATATTTCTTAAGTTGATGGAGTTGCCTTTTGCATTTATTTGTCTAATGAAACTAATGCACTGTGTAAGTGCTTGTGTCCTCAGGTGATTTCTCTTTACTGCATGGTGCTGGGTGATGGTGTTTCTTTACCGTTTGGGGTGGGATGGTGATGTCCCAAGAACCGCTTCGAGCTGTGGTGATTTACCCCATAACCGCTTTGTGCGGTGGTGATTTACTCTTTACCGCTTTGTGCGGGGTATGATTAAGTAGGGATTGTGTCTCCCTTGGGTGAAAGACCCTAAACCTAATTGGGGCTCGAGGTGTTCGAGCGAGCAGATAATTAAGTAGGGATTGTACCTCCCTAGGGTGAAAGACCCAAAACCCAATCAGGATGCCGCGGTGTGCGGCGGATTACCGCTGTGTGCGGGGTTTTACGACTGAGTACCAGGTTTTACCGTCGAGTGCGGGATTTTATGGCCAAGAGCCAGGATTTACCGCCAAGAGCCGGGATTTACCGCTAAGTGCCAGGTATTACGGCTAAGTGCCGGGTATTACTACCAAGAGCACGGGTTTATTGCTATCAAATAATTTATGTTACGCTGAAGAGGGTTATGGTGAATTTGATAACCCGAATCAGATGAATAATAATAATTTATGTTAAGCAGAACTGCACATATTACAAGAGGTTAAAGGGTTACGGTGAAAATACTGTTGGTAAAATTTGAAATGGGTCATGGTTTTGTGGAATGAGATATTTAGAAATGTGATGCAGTAAATGGTTGTATGTGTGGATGAAATTTTGCGTGACCGAGCGTCGTCGAGTTTACCGAGTAATGGTTGAATGAATGAATGAATTTGACAAATGAACCCTTCTGCAATTCATTGATGATATATTTTGTGCATAAATAAGCTATTCCTAACAATCTACTTGGTGCTAGATGAAATACAAACGTTGTGCAGCACCTATGACTTGTCCCATACTTAATCTTAGTCAGCATGATAATGATGCTATAGTCTATGATCTTTATCCATGTTATCTCTGCCCAATGCCATTCATGATTCATCTACATTGTAATTCCACCTAATATCATGTGTGTAATACATATTTAGTTGATGCATAACGATTTAAAATGGTTTCTCATGGTAGATTTATGAGCTAAACAAACGAAAGCCCGACAGAGTTATAGCTGTTAACTTCAAATTGTCAATATGGCTAATGTTATAATTTCGAGGATGAAATTTTTTTTAAGAGGGTGGGTATGTAATACCCGCGGTATTAATAAATAATTAAATAAATTATCAAAAAAAAATCTGTTATTAAAGGAAAAAGGAAATAAAAATTAATGACCGATTATGGCCGTTGGTGTTGACTCTCTTTAATCTAGGCCATTCACCTGTATCAAGAAATACACGAGAGAGGGAGAGAACCTCCTAGAAGGAGCTGGAGGAAGACACCGACCTCCCTGACCTTATCTGCCTCCACCGACTCTCTCGATGTTTTTAGGGAGAAAAGGGAGGGAGGGGAGAGGGGAGGGGGTTGGGACGGCTGGAAGCTCCAGCTCCTCGTTTCAGGTATTTGTGATTTCTTTTGGGTTTATGTCTTTTGGGTTGTGTTTAAATCTCATGAAAATCCAACTACGGTATTTGATCTTCTCAATCGCGGTAAGACCTAATTGATATTTCTAAACCGTTTCGTGACACCCTAATTTCATATTTATCATCTGTTAATCCGGGTCAGGGTGTTACATTACTAGGGAGCAATGAATTTGTTTATTAGCGTAAGAATGGGTATCTGTTGTGTATAATTGGCATGAAATTGAAAGGAATATACTGTATTGAAGTTTACTAACCCCCAGTCTAAACTTCCACTGGGTTTATTAGAGGGCAATAAATTTGTTTATTAGGGTAAGAATGGGTATCTGTTGTGTATAATTGACATGAAATTGAAAGGAAGATACTGTATTGAAGTTTACTGACCCCTAGTAGAAATTTACTAGGGGGCAATAAACTTCCACTGGGTTTACTAGGGGGCAATGAATTTGTTTATTAGGGTAAGAATGGGTATCTGTTGTGTATAATTGGCATGAAATTAAAAGGAAGATATTGTATTGAATTTTACTGACCCCCAGTAGAAGTTTACTAGGGGGCAGTAAACTTCTACTGGGTTCACTAATTGGTGTTTTATTTTTGTTTTAATTTTTTTTCACCTTTAGCGACGGAATTCAACTATTCCGTCTCTTAAGTGGATAATTTTTTTTTTAATTGTAAAATAAAATCCGTCGCCTAAGTGCTTAGGAGACGAAAGTATTCCGTCTCCTAAGAACCAGTTAGGCGATGGAATTTTAGGTTCCGTCGCCTAAGCGCCTACCTCACAACACCTAGGCGACGGATCTTAGCCGACGGACGTTCTATCTCCTAAGTACTTAGGAGACAAAATTTCTCACTTAGGAGACGAAATAATTCCGTCTCCTAAGTGCTTTTTTCCAGTAGTGAGTAAGTAATTGTTAAGGTTCGCTGTCCCACATCGTCAGTGTTCTAAGTCTAGAACCCCATGAGACTATAAAAAGAGAAGCATGAGACTAGAAGATGCATACATTTTTCGGTCTTTTGGCTAAGATCAAGTGTAGTATATGTTCTTATCAGTTTAATATCTGATATGTGAGTTAATGGTTTACATGATATTAAATTAATTTTTTAAAGGGATGAGCTATTACAATAGCTTGTTAAGTCCATCATAATAGCTTGTTATTATTAGGATTCACACGTGTCATTTTTATGTTGCACTACAGTAAGGTTTGGTGCACCCTACCAAACCTAGTTTCAAAGTTTTCATCCATAATTTTGTTTCTTCTGGTTCCATAATGTGTATGCACTTATAAAAATTGCTCTGCTTATTTCTTAGTGGTTTCATAATCTCTGTTACTGAAATTAAGGATTCGTATCACCAATGTAAGTTGACCTTTGGGACTGTCATAGTTCCACCACTGATCATGCCTGTGATCTAATCTTCCCGTGTTCTTAATAGGCCTATTACTCAGCACCGAAGACTCTTGGAAATCGAAACTGATCGTGTTTTTCAATCAATGTGTTGCATGATTATTGATCGTGTTTTTCAATCAATGATGGAGCTCCTCTAAGGTGTTGGTCTCCGATTAATCTAAGATTGTATGATTTGGTGGAAATATGCATGATCTATTGTAGTCTGACCAACCACATCATGAAGAAAAACTTAGGCTTTAAAATATAGAATTAAATTCAGTTTACTCATTTGTGGTTTGGGGGTGACTTCATGTTACTCCCTACACTTTTAATTTTATCATTTTATCTCCTGAACTCTTTAATTTCTGTCTGCCGTGTCCAAATTCTCATATTCCGTTTGAATTGACCGTTAATTCTAGATACAGGTCTCACAGTTAAAGTTAAAATTATCAGCAGTTAACGTCTGACTTGGACAGAAGATAGGTCGACATTAGTTATGGTTGAGGAAAATTCAAAAGTTTGAGGAGTAAACTGATGACATTGAAAGTATAGGGATTAACATGAAGCTACTCCCAAACCTCATAGGAGTAAACTGAATTTAATTCTAATTCTAAAATCTATTACCTGCTAAGTTTCCCAAGTAACATTTTTGTGCTAAAATCCTTGTAGTGTTAGTATTGATGCGACGATCGCAATCTATACCTTCATTCTTCAATGATAATGCTAGGTTGCTAGCTGCTACTTTACCATCATGGAGAAAAGTGGCAAAATCTATATATGAAATCTATAATATGTAGTCTCATATCGTGTTTTTTTTAGTTTATCCCACATAGAAAATATGAAATCTATAATATGTAGTCTCATATCATGTTTTTTTTAGTTTATCCCACATAGAAAATATGTTAATGTGAGGAGGCAAGAACATGTATAAAGAAGATGGACATGCGCAATTGCAACATACTTACTGGATGGGGTTTTTGGGCAATCAAAAATGCCCATGGCCTAGTTTGGTGACCTCCATTGCACATAGGAGGGGCGCCCATCTATGGTCTCCCATACGTGGGAGAGCCAACGTCATTATTTGTTGCCCGAACGCAGCCCTTACCAATCTTAAGTGAAACTTTCCATTGTTTTTGGTTTTAGCTTTGAAATTTTGACATATAGCTTTCTCAATATGACCGTAAGACTATGCTAAAAGAATTGAGAATTTTTTGGCTTATCCCATTTTTCGATCTTATATCCATATCTTGACCGTTCAGTTTATAGGTATTTATGAGTAGATATCATTTCTACAAATTTTCAACCATATTGAAAATCGTTAAGACATTCATAAGTGTGATTTACTAATTATGAACTTGAACGGTTCATGTTTGGCAGATTTGGTTCGTCCATTAATTTGATCTAGTTTGTTACCTTAACGATCACCGATTTGGCCGAAAATTTGTAGGGTTGATCTACACATATAGACCTAAAAACTGAACGGATGAGATAACAAACTGTGATCGAAAAATATGTTTTTTAAACTATAAACTGAAAAGTCCTTAACTAGTCCTCAACTTAAGGGTCCTCACTAGAATGGCTCCCCTCCTGCTATAGCCATTATGCATCTCCTGCTGTAACTGAACATGGTGATGTCCATTGCAGTGGACAAGAATAGGCAAGTGTACCAAAACGTAAACGTGTAAATTGGATCTGGTTTGAATCCAACCAAATCAATGGGAAATGGTCTGGTCTATGACTCTTATGGCAAGAGATGTGTTTCAGTTTCGATAACTTTTCTGTCACAAAATGTATTGGTCGCAAACTAGCAGTGAATTTGTATATTCATAAAACTTTAATAGATGATCATGAGTGAGAATATTTCATGAAGTATATCAATGACCAAATGTTCATACTGCACAGAGAAGTTGGATGTGCGTCTTCGTTGTGAACTTGTGATGGCGGGTCTGTCTGGAGTAGGCACTCATCACTTTTCCAGTTACCTTGTTGTAATCACTAATGGCAGACAACTATTAATAATTTTTAGGAAGCTTGGTGCTATGGCTCCCCATCAATATCCAAACTACAATTTGATACACTAGTGCTAGTAAGATAATAATAATTAAGACTGATTAAGTGAAACCTCATATCTTCAGTGGGTGAGAATTACTGGTATTACTTGTCTAATTAATGCGAGCAAAGGGACACATACATGATTATGCTTCAATCCCTAAATGATGAATTATTCCCGGTGATTCCCAGTCCCTCCAATGATATTTTTCTTCTTTGAATCCCCCACCTCTATCAAATGGAGCTGCAGGAAGTGCATCAGTCATGTAATGGCTGTTTTGAGATGCAGTATACGTGGTTTTCTTATTGAATGGAAGCATAAAAGGCGCAAAGCATCCCATATCGGTGGTGGAGAGGGAGTTTTCTACAGTGAAGGACATAAAAGAAATCAACTCAGCATAACCTAACTCACGGAGCCATGCGTTGAGCACATAGCGAACTATTCTTTCGCCTTTTACTAAAGAATACCGTGTGCGCGGCACTTTAAGTGGCATACGCCTATTTTTGAAAGGGTGCACCTCCAGGTGCCCCTCAAATGTAGTCTCAACTTAATTGTATCAATATGACACAGGTGAATCAGAACTGGATTTTCTCAACCTCAACATTGAGACATGTACTGGATTTTGGTTTCCGATTGAATTTGCTATATGTAACTGGACCTTGGATTCCGATTCATATCAAATTGTGAATGGATCAGCTGTGAAGCTACCAAGCTGAAACAGTTGGTTATGGATGAAGATTAAGGTGAAACTTGAAGAAAAGAAAAATACCATGTTTGATGAAGAGTGGAAAAACACATGCAACTTGGTGATTTTCATCAATAAACAAAAAAGGATCTGTCCCTGTCCTCCATCTCTCTTAAAACTGAAGACATTAAAACTGGGTATGGCTGGGAGGTGTTGACCTCCCAGTATGGAAGAAGAGCTACCTAGTCAAAACTGCTGGATTGTAGTTTGATTATCGTCTTCATCGTCGCTGAGAGGAGAAACAGCACAATTTGCCATTGATATAGGATGATAGGCTAGTTGCCAGTATGCCACAGAAGTTTTCGATGATCCTGCAACCACCATCTTAACATTGTTGCAGGTTTAATACTTGCTGCATCAGCTGATTTGGCTGAGAGTTTCCATGTCTGATAGCGTTTAAATATGTACGTTCTCTGTTTAGGGCTTTGCCAATAAACTGTTGGAATATATTCACCAACATTTCAGCTGTTTATGTGATATGTATGTTGATAGAAAGTTGTTCATAGTCAATTAGTTAACTGTGGACCCAGTTTAACACCTGTACTCTTAAATAGCAAAGTACCAAGGATGGAAAATATTAGTTTGTAACAAGTCCTGAAACTGTAGATTACGAATAACTTGTAGAAGTGTGATTCCTGTACCAGATAATCTCAAGCAGAATTGCAGGCCATAGAGTTTATTTCCACGAGTTGAGATTATTGTTGATACCGGAAGCTGTTGCAGTATGTTTGAGTGAAGATGTGAATCGAGTGTACATGCTGATTTGATGGATGAAATTAGAACTTTGTAGCTGTCTCAATTGGCTGATTCCTACTCTAGCAACATAAATATCACTAGTTCGCCACCAAAAGTTGAAATAAATTGGTGCAATGGCTTTCGGAGTACCATGAGAATCACTGCTGGTCTGCTAACATGAGATGCCTGAAACGAGAGCTGCACTCCATATATTAAATTTTGTCACATAAGTCTTCAGCATCTTGATCAAAAGGATCTTCAGGGTGAACCTTTCACCGCAAGTTGGTGACTCTAGTCTAGGCTGCTCCAGATGACTATATATGAGATGCACAGTTGGTAACCGACCAAAGACATAGTTTGGAACATGGTAAGCAATGCTTCCAAACTGAAGTTTTGTGTTTGAGGACAATTTCATGGTCAATGTCGCAAACACCTATCATTTTTTCAAGATTTTTTACTTGTGAGCGTCAATACTCAGATACTGTGAGAGCAACAAGTCAGTAGCAACATTATTAGGTCAGCAGGTCCTTCTAAGAGCACTAATTATGAACCACACAAGATACTCAGATACTGCAGTTTCAGTGTAATAGGGGAGGGTGTCCAACACATTCTTAATTCTCTTCGACATAATTAGGAGTTTAGTTTGGCAAGAAGAATTCCAGGAAGCTTGAAGGACTAAATTAAGGAATTCATTATAGTGATGTTACTACATGGGTTCTTTTATTAAGTTCATTTGATCTCTCAAATAGGTGTGAATAATATTTGACAGGCACTATGTTCCCATTACCTTATGAGAGAATGTAATGTCAAATTTGAGGGCTATTCACTGACACTACCAGAAGAAATACTTTAGCTGACGAAAATTAAAAAAACTAGGCCGACGAAATTTCCTTTCGTCGGTTAATTAAAAATTTTCATCGGCTATGGTCAACTTTAGCCGACAAAATTAAAATTTCGTCGTCTGAATAATTTTTTTCGTCGGCTATAGTCTGTGAACTTTAGCCGACGAAATTTTTAAAAGTTTAGCCGACGAAAAATATAATTTCGTCGGCTAAAGTGCCTTAATTTTGTCGGCTAAAGTGCCTTATATTTGCAGATCTGGACAACAACTCATCTGGGAAAAAAAACTATACGTAGATCCTTCAAACGCAAAAAAGTCATGAAATAAGATATGACCAGAATGGTGAAATACGTCTACGATTGAAAAATCACGGTATTCTGGTAAAGTCTCGGTGCCGATAGTTGCGGTCAATGCAATTTACCCTTATTATTCACTATGCTGCAGATTTGGTTTTTTGGTGTCCGATTGACTATTGTGATACCTTTCCGGAAGCGTAACGGCCCTACGAGTCAAACTCATCGCTAATGCCATGATGTATGGGCCTTTTTGGCCATCCGAGTCCGTTTAGGGCTTCAAAATGCAGTTTTCTTATTTCCGATTAGAGTTGACCGTTTCGATCAAGCCCTTAACGTTGTTGAATCCAGTTGAATTTTTTACCATAGACATCTTTCGTCATAATGATCATATCGGACGGTCGAATTTTGGTTTGTAAATTTTAGTCATTGGAATCACAACGTGTCTACTATTTACCGTTATTATTCCCTATGGGGAGCCCTATCGTCGGAAGGTAAATGTCTCAAAATTTTTATATGGGCAGTTGCGTCTCATCTACGTGAGAGTTTTTTGTGTGGAAGGTTTGACCAAACCACGTAATATAGAGGGAGATATGAGC
>NW_004443445.1:363398-374529 GCF_000184155.1 Fragaria vesca subsp. vesca
GACATGCTTCCAAAAGCCAAGTCTTAACGAGGATGTTGCAGCGATCCCATTGCCCTTGTTCTTCTTTGTTGTGAAGTGGTCTTGTTATGGTTCCATTGATAAAACCATATTTGTTCTTGACTGCGAGTGCCATGGACATCGAGTCAGCCCAGTCGATGTAGTTGTCTTCCGTCAATGCTTGTGGCACAAGAATCATGCCAGGTTGATCGGAATGATGCATGTAGAGTGAATGATTAGGATTCTCCCATGGTGTTGATACTGCAGATGTGTCTGAGCCTTTCTTGTGCTCAGGAACAACTTTCTGATCATCATCGCCAGCCATGAGGTATGTTGATTCTGTAGAAAAGTTATGCGCTCAAGATCGTATGCTCTGGTACCATAAAGAGAATTATAGAGTGAAGAAAAGACTTCTTGATTTCATTCATCATGTGTGATACAGCTTTATATACAGAAAGCATTCTAATCTGATCCACTATTCTAGGAATAGCTATGGTAAGTATATCAATCTAATTACAGAATATTTGATACTGAATATGTCCCTGATTACTCGGGATCAATCTCCTCAATAGTCAGTGCCTAACATTCATTCTGGGGAATTTATTTTATGCTGTAAAAATCTTTATTGTTGAGGTAATTACTAACTCAATGTTCATCACAGAGAATGCGAAAAATGTTGCAATGAAGATGGCATGTGCAGCTGAGCTTGAAATCCAAGCATTGGCTGGCGCCATTTCACGCTTCATCAAGTAGACTGATCAGCAGGCTGTCAGTCACCCATTCTATGAACACTGTCTTGAAGGTGGTTCACTTTACTATCTAAAAGAAGCTACAAATTAATTTATAAAATTTTAGCCACTAGATCCAAACATGCATACTGTGTTCTGTGCTAGTGCTCATAAAATAGCTTTCCAAGTTTTATTTTTTTTGGCCAATAGCTGCACTGAAAGTTCTTGTCAGAGACTTGTTAAGCTAAAAGCTTCTGATGTTCTTAACACAGGCCATAGTTCCATAGCATTCTGTGAAAAACAAAAGTGGCGGTTGAAAGTATAGAATGGAACAAAATATGGACGGATTGAATATGTTGATTCAATCCTTTATCAAATCAAAAGCAACAGACACAAGAACACAAAGTTTGTTAACAACAGTGTAAACCTCCCTCGAGGAAATGTCACTGCGAGACTTTTAAAGTAGTCCACACTAAATCAAATCCACTATAAAGTAAGAATGATTACAGATCTATCAAGTAGTGATATTCAACACAATTACTTTACTAGTATTCCAAACTAACTTGACCTTACAACTGATAACCCTATTCTAACTCTCCTTGAATCTGATACGCATATGAAGAAACTGAACACGCCTTCTTTTCTTTTCAACTTCACTGATCTCAATCACTTATGCAAATGAATAATGAAGATCATATCAAACATATGAGAGATGAGAGAAATAGCATGAACACAATATGAACTCAGAAACAATGTATCAAAGCTTTTTCTATTCTCCAAAACTCTGCCTTTTCAGTTTCTCAAAAACCTATTAATGGAAAAGAGACTTCTCCCCCTCAGTTAATGCACATCAACACATAATGATTTGTTTAAGATAATCACAACAATATGTCAACTATCACTTTGTTTTGATATGGAAAATATATCAATCAACTAATCTGCTATAATTTGGGAAAACACAATTTTTCCAATTTAAACCAAAGTCATTTTAGGCAGATAAGATATTTTTCAAAACAAATGCGCATCAGAGTTTAAAACAAATCAATCATAGACAAAGATATCTTTTATTTGAGAAACTCATTTAATGCAGCATGTAATCACATAGAACATAATTAGAAAATCATGAATGCTATGTATAGTGATTTATCTTGATTGAGATCAAAACCGTGAATCTTCAATCCTTGACAAATTCTTTATCACTTTGATTTTGCTATCTTCAATATTGCAATATCCTGTCAAAAGAATACACAAGATAAATATAAATCTTGATATCACAATCTGATAGTAAATGAAGGAATTTCTAATCACATTAGAACTTCTTTCCTTACTTATTAGCATAGCAAAATATAGAGAATTTAAATCCAATATTAATACTAATCAAATTAGAATTAATAAGGAAGTTCAATCAGATATTCATGCACATAAAACCTAATCACAATAGGTTTCCTTATTTTCCCACACATACAAGTCCTAATCAAAGTAAGACTTATTTCCAACGTAACAAGCTAGTTATATAAGATAATTCTAATCCAACTAAATCGGAATTAGTGATAGAAATTATCATATCCAACTAGGGAACACATGAATCATGTACATGCACGGCATCCTAGCATTTTGTATAAGAATGCCAACACAATATATACTAATAGAGGTTTTTTGCACTTGACTATAGTCCCAGAATGCTATGGAACTATGGCCTGTGAAATATGAACACCTCCAAACTTAAAACTACAAGTGTGATTGCTGCAAGTTTAATGATTGTAGGAACAGCTTCTTGCTTTAACTCCTTACACGTACATGGTACAAAATAAGAGCGGCTTCTAGAAAATGTAGATCTTAAGGCTTGTTAAAGAGTTTGCACTGTGAGCTGCAAATATATTAGTTTGTCAATATGTTTATATATCTGTATGAAGTCCAAGTTGTGTAACTTGCATTTGCTCTTTACCATAAAATTGGTACTCATTTCATGGAATTGGGCATGAGAACATAGTATGACGTGTTTTGATGTTAGTACCGGAAATACATGCAGGGTAAAGCAATCAGAGCATCATCACCGCATAGAACTTGGGGCAAGGATGAAGCTGATGAGCTTCCAAGCGAGGTGCACGTAGTGCTGGTTATTTCAGATCTTCTATCCAAGATGCGATGGGGTTGGTCTGCTGTTTGTGTCTAATAATAAGGGGGTTATATATGCGATGCGTGTTGAAAATGTGCTCAAGTTTTGAAGCTGTACATGTTTTGTGCTATCAAAATGCATGAGTTTACAGAATGTATCAGGTACTTTGTATTAATTGGAAATAATACTTAAACAAAGATCAATAAGTTCTTGTAATACCCCTATGAAATTGATGGATTAGTTGGACTGTGTACAAAATTGTGATATAACAATAGAACAAGCACAGACAACAAAATATATGGAAGATATACAAAGAGAGCTAAATTTGGAAGAGAAAGAAGAGGAACGTGCCAAGGTGGAAGTGTGGAAATATGTGCTCAGTTTTCGAATATTGTAGTGGTAAAATCACTGAAACGTGCCATTGAGATTGGAGTAGTTGATGCTATTGATTGCCATGGAAGCCCCATGACATTCTAGTGTGATCCTCGCCTTCTACCCTTGAGGTTCCAATTTCACCACAATGTATACAAGAAATCTAACCCCACCCAAAAGTTAAACACAAACACCTTTGTCCCACCGCCTACTGAAATACGGCTAAAGCTAGCATGGCTGCACTTATTCCGGTAAGGCAATGTCACCAGTTGTTCTGGCAGTTAATTTCTAAGTAGCCTTGTTCTTGGGCTATCAACAAGCTCAAGGAATTACCTCAGCAGAGTTAAAACAATCATATCAGTTGATCTTGGATCAATATTTTCTTTTCATGTGTGTAATATATATAAAACTCAGTTACATAATTACATGTACATGTAGTGCCTTCTCTTCTCCTACTACAGTCGGACAACATCCCACATCGGGTAATAGAGGAGGCTGAGTCGGTATTGCTTCTATAAAAGGCAAAGTAACCCTTAGAGAAAAGCATCTTTGCGCTTGGGGCAATGACGCAGCTAATGAGGTACTAACCGAGGTGCGTCTATTGCTGGTTGAAAACTATTTCCAAACCCCCTCCTGGGCCTGGCTTCATCTCAGCCCCCTCGAGAATTTCCAAACCCCGCCGGGTTAAAGCCTTACAATTCTAGTTGAAGTTTTATGGTTATATAGGTATAAAATTTCTTTATATAATGAAAAAATTATTGTATTCTTCTAAGCGAACTCTTCTGCGACCTAATCCATTTATTAATGTGATGCAAGCTTGGCCCGACTACTTTATAGGCTTGTCCTTGGACTACTTCATGTTGTGTCTGTTGCTAAGGAGAGTGATCGAGTTGAGAATGTTGAAGGTGATGACATGTGTGATTGTATTCCAATGTATCGATACTGTCCTCATTCTTGCTTAGTAATCAAGCTACCTTTTCTTATATATGTTTATGACTTCTTTATTTTAACCATCATCAACTTTCCCTCGTGTGATTATTGTGTGATTATTTAGAGTGCTGCTATTAACACATCATCTTCTGCTATTAACACACCCATGACCCACTTTTGTTTATAAACTACCCAAATTACCCTTATTTAAATTTCTTTTCTGTTTTTATTTTTAACAACTAAATTATTTTGAAATCTTAAACCCACTTAAACAATAAATTTCTATTCACACCCCATCATTAATACATTTAATCAATTCACTTGCAGTAAATCTAGCTAAAGCTATTATTGTAGTATTGCAGCCCTAACTGCCGATCAGATGCTAATGAGTCATTTGTACTGCATATTTGTAACCTCAAATTTGAGGAATAATTTGAACAACCCTGGTAAAACAAAAAACAAAAAACAAAAAAAAAACCTTGCTGTTCTCACATTAAAGCAACCATGTCCATATTTAAATCTAAATTCTAAAACCACTGATTTAATGCCACAAGGATCATCTTAAACCACAACTGCCACTACAAGAATATTGCATATTGATAGCACTAATAATAGCGTTTATTCACTAAGTGCTATGATTGACCATTTTAGTCTAAAAATAATAATAATAATAATAATGGAAACTCTATCTAAAGTCTCGCTCCTATCGAAAATGAAGGCGGGGTCTAAATTTTCATTTCGCCTTTCCCACTTATCTTCCCCGCCCAAATAAAAAGTCAAAACAGTTGTTGAAAATGAAGGCGCATCACTTCTCCTTCTTCAGTTCCCATTTGTTCTCTCCACCCCGATCTCTCTCCCAATCCATCTCTGCCGCTCCCTCAACCGTCGTATGTTCTTACGTACTTTTGTGTTTGGCTAGCTCTCTATTTAATCATGTATGAAAGTACCAATACCCCTCCAACACTAAACATTCCCAGGTTTATTATGTAGTCAAGTTTCTGTTTTTCTTTAGACATCATACAAAGGATTGAAGGCAACATGAAGTTAACTATATGCTTTAGCTAATAAGATTGTTTCAGCTACCTCTAAATTTTATCTCACTTCCTGCCAGCTCCAACCAGCTTCTAGAATTGGGTTTTAGTCATTTTAGTTTGATATAGAATGAGAAACGGGATAAAGAGAGAGAACTAGGTCAATTATACTTAGCCGGAACAGAACACCCTAAGACTTATCTAATCAAAAGGCTATATATACAAACAAAAGTTGGGTATCAACAATTCCAATACAGCTTGAAAGCAATCGAATAACCAAAACTAGCAAAGCATAACAATTTCAATATTATCAATCAACTAAGGTCAATAAAACAAGTAAGACTGAAATAACTGAGAGAGAGAGAGAGAGAGAGAGAGAGAGAGAGATTGAAATACACCAAAACCAAAACCAAATATACATAATCATATCGTTTAGAATCTTACCAGGAACGATTGATTTAAGAGGGTTCGAATGATCACTAAAGTCTTGATCTTCTGTTGTGTCTCCATTGCAAATCACAGATATAACTTCCTCCAAAGATGGGTCTGAATCTGCTTCTTCTTCTTCCATGATTGCTTTGAATTTGATAGGTTTCAACGGAGAGGAATGACTGGTCTGCACGAAGTGGGTTTTGCTTTAAAGTAGATGAGTTTTGACGGATAAATGAGTGTTTATGCAAGTGGGTTTAGGATTCCAAGATAATTTAGTTGTTAAAAATAAAAACAAAAAGGAAATTTAAATGAGGGTAATTTAGGTAGTTTGTAAACAAAAATAGTCAGGGGTGTGTTTTTTTTTTTTTGATCGAATACGTTAGAGAACTTTATTGAAAAAATCACCGATTACACGGAGGGGATGCAAGCAAACCCTGTAACTCCCCAGGAGGGGCACCGACCCAACGGGAAGGAGAAGAGCAACTAAGAGCCAAACGAGCTAGCTTATGCGTTACCAAGTTGGACTCTTTGAAAACATGACTAAAAAAAGAAGAATTAAGAGACAACAGATCATGTTTAATATCCTCAACGATCATGCCGAAAGCAGAATCCTCCATATCAGACTGAGTAGCTTTAACCAGATTGAGACAGTCTGACTCCAAGACTATAGGAAAAAGCTGTAACTCCCTAGCCATCTCACAAGCCAATCTACAGCATAAGCCTCCACTAAGTCAGGGTGGTGTTAATAGTAAAAGAGGGTGCGTTAATGCACCCATTATTTAAGGTAAAGATACTTGTGTTGCTAATAACATAAATGCCTAAGCTACATCTTCCGTATGTTCTGCTAATATGCTTTAGAAAACATGGTCCCTCTATGCTTCTAGCAGTATTCGTGTAAGTTCTGATTATGGTGCTATTTGTGTATTGTAGTGCGTTCTTCATGATTGGGGAGATGAGGAATGCATCCGTATACTGAACAATGTAAGGAAGCGACTCCTAAGGAAAAAGGGGAGGGTGATAATTCTGGAAGCTGTTATACAAGAAGATGAGTTCAAAGAAGAGATAGCCAATGTGAGATTGATGATAGACATGGTGATGATGTCCCATACTAACAGTCTAACACTGGCAAAGAGAGGACTTTTAAGGAATGTCGATATGTTCTCGGGGAGCTGGCTTTAGCCGACACACAGCCACGCCTGTTAATAATGCAGTCCAATATGTTATGCAGGCTTTACCATAATGGTTGAAAACTGGTGGGATTTGTAGTCCTGACTTTCATGTTTTATTGTATCATTCGAGTTACATGTGCTGTTAATAATGCAGTCCAATATGTTATGCAGGCTTTTCCATAATGGTTGAAAACTGGTGGGATTTGAAGTCCTGAATTTCATGTTTTATTGTATCATTCGAGTTACATGTGCTGGTTCTCTTTGTAGTTATTGTGTGGGCAATAATACAATTTCTGCTGATATCTTTCAATCCCAATTTCTATGGAAAGTGAATTGTTAAGTAGAGATACCTGTGAAGTTGTTCTGGTAGTTAATTTCAAAGTAGGCTATCAACAAGCTGAAGCCTCAAGGAATTAGCTCAGCAGAGTTACAGCAATCACAGCAGTTGATCTTGGATCAATATTTTCTTTTCATGTGTGTAATATATATCTGAAATAGTGTAGTCTGTATGTCTTGGGGTCGATCCGTCCCACATCAAAAGTGTAAGCAAACATTCAACTGCGAGTAGTATACATTGAAGCATTCTGGTCTCTGTTAAACTCACGGAGCCATGCGTTGAGCACATAGCGAACTATTCTTTCGCCTTTTACTAAAGAATACCGTGTGCGCGACGCTTTAAGTGGCATACGCCTATTTTTGGAAGTGGCATACGCCTATTTTTGGAAGGGTGTACCTTTGGGGTTGCCCCTCAGATTCTAGTCTAATGCTTAAGGATAAACTTGAAAAGATTGAATAACAACGGATTAAAAGAAGCATGGCATATAGTAGTACAGAAAATTATACAGTGTATCCGAGTGCCACCCGTCGATTTTGAAAAAGTGCACCCGAGTGCCACCCGTCGATTTTGAAAAAGTCAAAAGGTTTTGTTAAGTCCGTATCAAAGTGGAGATTTTGAAAAAATCAAAAGGCTTTATTAAGTCCGCGTCGATTTTGAAAAAGTCAAAAGGTTTTGTTAAGTCCGCGTCAAAGTGGAGATTTTGAAAAAATCAAAAGGCTTTGTTAAGTCCGCGTCAAAATCGAAAAGGTTTTGTTAAGTCCGCGTCAAAATGGAGATTTTGAAAAAATCAAAAGGCTTTGTTAAGTCCGCGTCAAAATCGACGGTGGAGATGAGGGGTGCGTTGAATAGGCACTCATAGTAGTACTTACCATTCATTTAAAAACTAGAGCATATTGATCTGATACTATTTTTTGGCTAATGCGGGTGCCCCTCAGATTCTAGTCTAATGCTTGGGAATAAACCCAGAAAGCATTAAATAACAATGGATTAAAAGAAAGAAGGATGGCATATATACCTAGCAGTAATGAATGCCTTGTAAAAGCTAAAGCATATTGATCTGATACTATCGTTAGCTTCAAGTTTACTTCTGTTCTAATAAAAGTTGATTCACATAATGAATGTGAGGCACGGAGGATGATTTTTGTTCGTTCTTCACAATGTTAGGCCTTTGCTGTTAATCTCAGGCTTTTACCCTTCACGGTGTGCAAATTGGTGTTTTAATTCCTGTTATGGGCTCTCTGATATATATAATTGATTTGTGTAGCTGTTCATCTCTTTGTGTGTGCTTATTTACTGCTCTCCGTTATGAAATGATGGAGACAAAAGCTAGTGAAGACTGGAGAGGTTATTTGGAAGAAGGTACATAACACCATTGCCATTCTTTGAAAAGAAAATGTGGATAGCTGGAATGAGGATAAAGTGCAATATAATGAAGGCAGCACCTGAACCAATATAGCATTACTAGATGAACTAGCTAGGGGAATTATTATTTATTGAAATGCGAGAACAAATGATGTTTAAGCAAAATCTTGGAGGGTATCACGAAGGTTTTTTTGTATATATAGATGAGGACTAGGTGCCTCTTCATGCATTTTTGCTTTTGCTTCTTGTATATTTTGCTGTGTATCAGAGATTACGATTATGATTGCAGCCTGTTTTTCCTAGTTGTAGGGTCTTTGTTCTGTTTTACGTTCTTGATTGATAGTTTAATGAACTTGGTAAAATGCTGAGCTAGTCATAATATAGTAGCTGGTACAATATCTTTCAGAAACCTCAAGCTATGCTTTACTTTCTCAGTCCTTATCGATCACTATCAGAAACATCATGATAGCGTTCCCTTGTAACTTTCTACATGTTATTATCATCCACGCACCATCCTATCAATTCTGCATCAAAATTTTACTTAAAGTTTGATTTCCCTCATTCTTATTCTAAATGTATGTACCAGTTCTACAGGCTAAACCATATGAGACCAGTTTGTCATCTGGCCAGAGATGGGGTATGCGTTTGAATATTGGCTCAGCTATAGTTTAGCTATTGGTCACATGACTTTTCATAGGTTTGTAAAAAGAAAAGGAAGACCAAGAACAGGAAGACCAAATAATCCTAGATGAGGAATTCAAGGATCAATTATGTCGAAGTTATCAACTGCTCAAGTGACAAGAAACTAAAATTTACGTGCATTAGCTACCAGCCTACCAGGCTCTTTCTTTCATAAGAATGGCAGTTGCTGTACAAAACTGGAGCACAACAGAATGATATTATTCCCAAGTGAAAAGCAATTAAGAAGAGGCTTGAGGGGTCTATGTTCAAGCGCAGGTAGACAAATTTATCCAGCATGAACTCCCCTTACTATTGTTGGGATCAAAACCTGATTATGCAGCAACACAAACACAGTAGCTTCAAATAACCAGCAAACACAGAAACAAATGAGAGAAATAAAGCAAGAATGACACCAGAAATTTAACGTGGAAACCCTCCAAAGTGAAGGGAAAAACCACGGGACAAACTCCGAAAACTTCCACTATGAAAATGGGATTACAATCACCAATCTCTCTAGATAACTAGAGGTAAAACTCTCAAGAGAATCACTCTTGGATACACACTCACAAGAATTCTGTAAAAGAAGGATTGCTGTTTTTTTTCTCTCCTTTTACTATGAAAAACACACACAGCAGGTTGCTCTCTTGATCAACTGCTATATATGACCTCTTCTTATCAAACCAGACCCTTCTAGTCTTTTGGGGAAGATAAGAGATGACTTGAATGCAGCAAGCACGCCTTTCTTTTAGAGAACAGAAACGTCTCCCTTTTTTTCTTTCCAAGACATAGACCAGCTTGGACTAAAACACTTATTTAATGAGATGTCTAGCATGAGGAGGGAACTCCAACAACTATCGCTAGAGGACAATGAACTATGCCCTTATGACTATTCTAGATGGTTGTCCAGACGACTATATGCAGCAAATGGATTAGATACTAAAACAAACGCAGAGCTTGTTTAGAGAAGTTGACATTCTTAACGATGAAATACATGTAAAATATCCACATAGCTAAACACACTTCCTGCGTTGCTCCTTCCTTTGGTTGGGTTAGAGCCATGAAATCTCTCTTCATGGATTAAGAGACTGTATGAAGAGAGATTATCTTCTGAAACAAAGGAAAGAGTCGGTTATGTTCTGATCATAACATGAGCAACAAGCCTGCTTCACACTGTGTCTGTGGGCTTCTCGATTACTTCTCCTAGTCAAATATATATCTTCTTATTCTAGTTTCCATTGCAAATAGCCTCCCTTGATTCTCTTTCGTATTGAAGCTCAACGTGGATCGATTGTGTTGATAAGATATGTTAGACTAGTAGGTAATTGTAAAGGTTCACAGTGCCACATCGTTTGTGTTCTGAAGTATACAAGCCCATAAGACTATAAAAAGAGAAGCATGAGACTGGAAAAAATATAGGCCTTTTGGCTAAGATCAAGTGTAGTATTTGTTTTTATCAGTTTAATATTTAATATGTGAGCTAATGGTTCATATGATATTAAATTATTTTTTAAATAAGTGACTGTCATAATATTTGTTATTATTTGTTCTTAGGGCTCATACGTGTCATTTTGTGTTGTATTATAGCAAGGTTTGGCACCCTACCAAACCTAGTTTCAAGTTTCTATCCTAAACTCTAAATAGAAATTGCTGTCTGTTTTTTTTTTTTTGGTTCATAAGAGCAAGTACATCCTCTAGGCCTTCGTTGGGAAGACCTAGCTACAGTTTTCACTCATAATTTATGTTTCTAGGTCGCCACTAATTAACTGTGGACAATGAAAAAAAATTAATATGGACCCTTAGATGGCTTGGTTGGTTAAGGTGTTTAACTAACAACTTTGAGGTCAAAACCTCACTAGACATATGTAGAGTGTGTGAGTTATTAATAAATTTAAAAAGTAAAATAAAATAAAAATTGCTAGATCAAATCTAGGCCACCTATTTTGTTTTAAAAGAAGAGAGTTGTGTTGACCCCGTCA
>NW_004443445.1:375082-388457 GCF_000184155.1 Fragaria vesca subsp. vesca
CTCTCTCTCTCTCTCTCTCTCTCTCTCTCTCTCTCTCTCTCTCTCTCTCTCTCTCTCTCTCTCTCTCGCATTCATTCACCCTAAACCCACCAAACAGATCGACTCTCAACTCTCACTCTCAAACAGATCGAGACTCTCGCCCTCTCACTCTCAACGGTAAGTCCTCTCTCTCTCAATGTTGTCTCAACTCTCACTCTCTCGCCCTCTCTCTCAACTCTGTCGCTCTCTCACTCTTCTCTCAAATCGATTGTATCTCTCAAAAGATTCAATCTCTCTTCTCTCTTTTATAACTGTGCATGACGAGGCGAGGCCGATCGCGGCGGCTAGGGCTCAGTTCGGTTCAATGATTCAATCTTTTGATTTTGCATGCATGAGGTTTGTTTCTGGTAGAGGTTTTTTGCTAGTGGATTCAACTGGAGGTATGTCATCTCCTCTCTTCTCTTCTCTTCGATTTGTTCAGAGAATAACCCAGAACCATGGAAGTAGTACAAGACGTTGTGATTGTGGGAGTTGGAATCTCTGGCCTCACAACCTCCTTGGGACTTCAACCAGACTCGCTCTCTTATACTCTTTGCTTTGTCTGTGTGAAGATTTTGTGTTTCGAGATTTTCTGGATCAAATTCCGATCTCTCCGTCGCCGGAAGCTATGCTGTCGCCAGCGGGTGTGCGGTGACGATTCCGGTTGGTGTTTCCAGTCACAAGCTTTCATCAGCTGCTCCATGGAAGGTACTATTTCCTTTCATTTTCAAGTGTTTGAGCTCGTCTGTTACTCTATCTATCTCTCTTGGTTTGGTTACTGATGCAAAATTAAGTTCAAAAATATAATGATGAATTTGAGCTCTGAGCTTTTTGAGTTCTGAATTGAATAACGGAGAGGACTATTACTCTTCAGTAAGTGATGGACAAAGCTCAGATTTGAGCTATGCAGCTTTTGATATATATATTTCGATTTGTTCAGCAACCAAACAGAGGTGTGGATTTTTTGCAGAGTAACTATGAAACTGATCGGAATTTCTTTTTCTCTCTTCGCCTTGTTTTTCTCATAGTTAAAGGTTTTGGCATCTTCTTCTTCTTCCGGTTTGTTTTGGTGAGGATCCTGAATAAGGAAATTTATTTTAGTTGAAGCATCTCTATGATCCTCCTCCGTGGTTTCGGTGGATTGTGAGATTGTTGTTGGATCAATTTGTGTTGTATATTAAGTAATTTAATACAGCGCTTCGGTTTCGTGTGAAATTCGAATGCTTAATTGTGCTGCTATAAATCAGAGATGGATCTCTACCCATTCCTGTGTTTCTCTCTATTATCTGAAACATAGTCAAGGAGGCTCACATGTTTTGCATGTATGTGTTTGATAATATGAAATTTTGGTTCAGGTTGGGTATTAGGAGCTTAGTGCTGGAGTCATCTGATAGCTTGAGGGCAACAGGGTTTGCATTTACAACTTGGACTAATGAGTAGAGGGCTTTAGACGCTATTGGTATTGGTGATTATCTACAGCAGCAACATGTGACTCTTCTTGGGTAATTTTTAACTTGTTGGTTACTCAGAAAGTCATTTCATGCAGTCAAGTTTTTTCTGTATGTAAGTAAACTAGAAGATGTATGTCTGTTTCATAATATGCCATCTTTTTCAGCTTTATTACATTTATGATTTTTGAAGCCGAAAACATCAGGACTGAGATATAGCCTATTGTTTGAAAGTACAAAAGTTAGTGGTTCATTGGCCTAGATATAGGATTTTAGAACTATTGTCTATTATCACCCCATATGCATAAATTGGCTCCACAAAATTGAAGAATTGAGATTGCAGTTCTGGGTTCTTCTTAAGTATGAACATTTGGCTTTTACAATATTGCAATCAACCGGAGATAATGAATCGTAATTTGTGAGAGTTAACTTGTACTTAATGTACAAGAACACATGAAACTGATTGCATCATTTGCATGTTGTTGTATACAGGAATGTGGTTGAGATGTTTGAGATGTCATTTAAGGAGAAAGGAAAACAATAAGTCTATTAGTAGTCTAGGAGCCTCACTATATAGTTGATATTGCTTTATATATATCTCATTTAGATATTTCTTTTCTGCTTTTAACCTCTTCAAAATCACATAACAAGTCACTTATACCTAAGAAGTGCTGAACTAAATTAGTGTTCCTACCTTTGGTAATGCCTAACCAATTGTTCTCTAGATAATGTTAAGATGTTTCTTTTTAAATGATTTTGTTGAATACACAATCTATATTCTAACATTCAGACATTCAATTTAAATCCTCTGATCATTTAGAGTATAAACTAAATGATGTGCAGTAGAGAGCATGAAACTAAATGATGTGCAGTAGAGAGCATGAAATTCGTTGTGTGAAAAGGAAGTTGTTGTTGGAATCCTTTGCAAGTGAACTCCCTAGTGGCACCATCAGGTTCTCTTCAAAGGTTGTTTCGATTGAGGAATCAGGCTACTTAAAGATGGTGCATCTTGCTGACGGAACCATCCTCAAAGCCAAGGTATACTACACTGACTTTTTATCTCTATCTTTCTTGTTTTTAAAACTATCTTCATTCCTGATGATAAGGATTTCTGTTGATCATCATCATTGTTTGGCACTATATATTCTTAACTAGGGGAAATGCCTAGTTAAGAAATTGCATTCCAATTGTTCGACGAAATGCCTCTGAGGAACTAAAATTTTCACTTATAGTTGCATTTCTTGAGGTGTGGTTTCTGGGTTTAATTTGTTCACCTAGGTTCGGAGTCACAGAGCTTCCAATCACTGGAAAGTCTTGCTCTAATGGCACTGAATATGGCATCTCTATTTTCCTTGCATCCTTGTATTTGGGTTAGTATTTGTGTAAAATTCTAGTGCATGTTGATATGTTCTTTGTACAATTGTTCCATTCCTGTCTAGATTGGGTAGCCAATTTTATGTCTAGTGCCTTTTTAGAGTACAAGTAAATTGTTGTTAGGTTCTTAGCTATTACTACTTCAGAGTTCAAATCACTAAGCTCCAACTCGTAAAGAAATACAAGCGAGTGGCTTTGAAGGGCTAATTCCTTGTTCTCTTTATCTTTTTAACTTGGCAAATATGATAGCTGTGAAAGATAAATATCGAGAATTGGAGATTAAAGCTTTGATCATAAAGATGGGTGCCAATGTTCACCAGTTGAAGGGTGACAGCTCTAGGTACTTGCCTTGTTTTGTCATTTTCTTTTTGTGCCTTAAAGATCATATTATGAAGAATGCCTCATGCCTCTAAGCTGTAGAATTTGTACTATCAATCTGAAACAGTATTACATTGTTAAATTTATTGATGTAGGCGCCTAAAAACATTACATTGTCAAACTTTTTATTTAGGTATCTGATTCTGGTTTCACCATTCTTGTGTATTGTGATTTTTATTAGTTTTTAGTTTCGTTAATCGTTGGTTCATATTTAATTTTTTAAGAGCATGCGTTAAGTTTTCTATGATTATATATAGGAATAAAACTTTGCAGTCGCTTGGTATGGACATGAGCTATTCTGTTAATTAGTTTGTATTGTTACTTTTCTATATTGTTGATTTGACTTGTTGGTTGATTAACTTCTTTTCTTTTTCTATTGTTAGGTATACAAAATGATGGGATGATTTCTTACCAGAGGACTTGTGTATGTCATCAAATGACCCTCCATATCTGATTGACTGAAACGCACATTTAATTATCTTCATATTTTAATACCCCATATTGAACCATTTGCAGGATGCATGATCCTTGATTGGCTCAATTCACCTGTTGGAGTTGCCTTTCTCAAGGTAATCCTCTTACGCAATAGTATTCTCTACATTGGAATGGTGTTTGTGTTCTGTTAAATATTAGTTGTAGCTAGAATTCAGCTTCTACGGCTAAGAATATTCCTTTGGAGTCCATCTTTAGTTTTGGAAGAGTGTCATGTTAGTTCTGGAATTGTCATGCATTTGGCTGCTCTGAAATGTGAAACTTATTGTAGGTTTTCTTGGTGGTCGAAGTCTTCTGCCAAGACAGTATCCTTCAGAAAAGAAGGAACTCAACTAAACCAACTGCTTGCTAATGAGGACATATAGTATCCTTCAATATACACATGGTTTTCTTTTATGGATGAGCAGATTGTATATATGGATTATTTGATAGAGTTTGCATTCATTGGTATGTTAATATCATTGCATTTGCTAGATGTATCTCATATCATTGATATGTTAGACTAAAAGTGAACAAAGATTTGTGTTACCCTTCTTTACTCTTTAGAAATTTGAAATTTGAACTACTATTTAATATCTCATATCAACTACTATTTGTGTTTGTGTTGGGAATCAGATTTTCGGGATAATGTCATGTTCATATCTAACTTTAGCATTATATTTTTCAGTGGGATAGGAGAAGCAAACTTGTCTACACCCAAGATGATTTGGATGTGTTAAGGAATGAGTGGGCAAAGTTCATCATCAGCAAATACCTGAATGGTGCATGATCTTGTCTGTTTTGGTGAACTTGGTGCTTTCTATATGTATGTGGTAGTACTTTGCTTTTGAACTTGGTGTTTCTATATATTCGGAACAGCTATATGGTAGTACGTACTTTGTGCATTTCTCATGTTGGAATGCTTTTGGACATGTAAGACTATCTAGGAGCTTAACTAGTTGCTTGTTTTTAGTTTATTATTCAGCTGTAATGTTGTTTGTGGAAGCTTGAATGATATATATGGAAGCTGAAATGCAATGTTTTATGGTATCAGTCAATTTGTGCAGCAGTTTCTTTTGTGATGTTTGTGTGTGTAAAACTTGGACAACAAAGTCTGTCCACATGAAAATGCAACTGTTGTATGATTCTCATCAAACAAGAAAGCAGAATGCTATATCTATTGTGTGATACAACGGTCCAAATATTTCAGTTGTAGGTTATTCAACGTCACACAACAGTAAAGATAGGGAATAAACCGTTGTAGCTTACTGAAAAACACACAACGGTAGAAATGAAAACCAACAGTTGTCTGAAAAGGTAAAAATACAACGAAAATGTTTTATTGTTTGTTGTCTGAGTGGACTTGTCGATGCCGTGAATGCCGCGCATGGCATTGATCTGCGCAGCAACTTATACAACGAAAGTATTGAACTATTGAGCAAAATGTGATCACACAACGGTGATTTTCACACTTGTCTGAAGATTCAATCAGACAAGCCCGAAATATACAACGGAAAACTTATAGTCACCGTTGTGTGTTGAAAAATCTGTAGTAGTGACCACATGCAACCCTCAACAAAGGAGATCGACAAAGGAAACACTCACTGTCCGGCGAGTTCTTAGCATTTCCGGCAACCAATTTCAATTTCGATGGTAACCCTCAACAAATCTTCTGTGTTTTCAATAAGAGCCAAGGAGAGGATCCTAATCTGATTTGTAAGGTAATTTCAATAACCTTATTTTTGTGTTTCTGGGTTGTTTTGATGTTGAGTTTTCCGACAAGCCATGGTTCTGGCATCGCCTCCACTTATTGGTTCTGGCGTTGTCTCGGCCCCCTTGCTTGCTTCACGTGGTTGATGATGCCATGGCCCCACCACTCAGGCTGAGCTGGCAGAGGAAGGCCTGGGTCTTCAAAATGGAGGCATGGGTCATAGGTCTGACCTAGACGAAGACCAAGTGAAGGCCCAGGTTAAACAAATTTCATGGGTGGAGGGAGGTTTTTTCTCGCTGGGTCTTCGTTTGACATGGCGAAGGCCTGGGTCTTGCTTTTGGGGTAAGGGTGGACTTTCTAATGTATATGCTTATTTCTTAGTGGGTTCATAATCTCATTAAGGATTCGTATCACCAATGTAAGGCTATGTTATCTTTCACTTTTGAGATTGCTTTCCATTCTCTAGTCAATTGACACATGAATTGACCTATGGGAGGCTATGTTATCTTTCACTTTTGAGACCGCTTTCCATTCTCTATTGACTCATGACTTGACCTATGGGACTGTCACTGATCATGCCTGTGATCTAATCTTCTTGTGTTCTTAATAGGCATAGTACTCAGCAGTCAGCACTGAAGACTGTCTTGTAAATCGAAACTTTTTCAATCAATCTGTGTTTTCTTTCATAATCTTTGTCATCGAAGTGTGGATTCGTGTAAGTTCAATTTGGTTCACCTCACCTTGTTTCAACTGCCTGAAGTGTATCAGGACTGTGATCTTCCTTGTGCTAGGTTTTGTTCGGTATTTCATTCTACTTTGGAAGTCCAGTTATATCTCTCAGTATCTTGCTAGGTGTTATCGCCTTATTCCCTTAAATCGTTGCATTCGTTACATACATAATGATGCATGCCTTAGGCCCTTGGGTTGCATTCAATATAATTCAGTCTATAACATGTCACATGTGATTCAGAAACAAGCTTAAAACAATGTGTCAATGTCTCATGATATTGAACTACAAAGCAGACTCCTGTGTTTCCTAATAGTACGAAGTAGTACAAGTAAATCAATGTTGATAACACAATAACAATGTTGGGTTTTACTGAAGCACCAATATTAGCCAATTTCATGTGTTCAAGCATAGCTATGCCATCCCATAGTTTCAGAGTAGTAAATCTTACAACTCCCTTGTGAATGCTTTGGCTCTTAGTGGAGAGATTGAGGAGGCAGTACGTGTAGTTTTTGTGGGAGATTGAGAAGCGAAGGTCAACTGAATTCATTACTTATAAGACAGTACTTGATGAATTCTGCAGACAAGGATGGGTTGGACAGGCAATGAAGTTGCTAAAAGAATGGCAAGAGAAAGACATTGTGAATGGACAGGAAGCTTCGATATGTGCTTGAAGATGACTATGGAGATTCTGTCTCCCATACTCGATTGAGGTACTGTTATTAATTATATGTGTGTGCGCATCTTCTGTTGGCGTGAGTCATCTATTGTAGTTAGGATTGTAAATATTATGTATTGTTAGGAATATCTTGTTGTAATTAGTTTCCTAATAGAACTTGGTATGTCTTATATATATATATATATATATATATATACTCCATTGATGGAGAAAGTCTAATATATCAGAAATTCCCAATATACGCCATTAATATATCTGTTTGACTTGGTATCAGAGCCGAATCCTTTCGGACTGTGTTACGATTTCTGCTGCGAGATAAATCAATTTGGTTGGTTCTCTTGTTTATTTGGTGCCTTTGTTAGACTGGTTCTTTTGAGGTTATCGCATCGTCTTAATCGAAGGGTTCTCTTGGGGTTTGTTTTCATCTTAATTGAAGGGTTCTTTTGAATTCAGTTTTTTCTCAAAACCCTTGGAGTTTGGCGTGATTGGCTCGTTTAGTTGCTGAGTTTGTGAAGATAGCCTTGTCAAAATTTGGGTGCATCAAGAAAACTTTGTTTAATTGGTTGAAGTGCTTTAGATTATCATAGTGGTCCAAGGACATCACCTTGCTCATTCTGAAAGTTTGTCTTTGGTTGTGATTTGAGTTTCAGAAGGAAAAAAAAATGGTGGACTTGAAAGTTATAGAAGGGAAGAGTGAAGCTTCTCAAAGTATGTCCTTCTACGGCACTAAAGGGTTAGGTCTCTGAACTGGTAATATTTCCTTGACGAGGTAAATTTGGTGTTGCTTTACATGTTGCTAACTTTACTGGTGGAGATACTTGGATTATTGATACAGGGCCTTCAGACCATATGACCTATCATAAATCTTTTTTTATATCTATGTCATCCCCTTCAATATCTCATGTTTCAAATGCAAATGGTGCATCTTTTCCAGTTTTAGGTATTGGGTATGTTCAGGTTACACCATCCATTATATTGCATGATGTGCTTTATGTACCTTCATTATCCCATCATCTTTTGTCTGTCTCTCAATTGAGTTCACAAAATAAGTGCTCTGTAACCTTTTACCCTATATATGTGGTGTTCAAGAATTTGTGTTCCAGAGTGATCATTAGCAAGGGAGACCTAAGGGGGAGACTGTTTCACCTGGATTGCATGTACGTCAAGCCGACAAAAGAACCGAAGCAACCTTTATCCTTGACATTGAATTCTGATCGATTAAGTGAGCTATGTTGTGGCACAGACGGTTGGGCCACCCATCTTTTGGAGTTATGAAGAAGTCCATGCCCTCATTTTTTTTGGGAATTAGTGAGTCTACCTTGCACTGCGAAACTTGTGTTTTGGCTAAAAGTCATAGGTCTAGTTATCCTTTGGCTTTTCATTCGAGTACTATGCCTTTCGAATTAATTCATTCAGACTCATGGGTCCTTCCAAAAATTCCACTATTTCTAGAATGCGTTACTTTGTGTTATTCATTGATGATTTTACTCATTTGTCTTGGGTGGTGTTACTTAAGACCAAAGATTCTGTTTTTTCTGCCTTCACAGCCTTCCATAATCTTATTTGTACTCAGTATGATGCACATGATAAAATCTTTCGTTCAGATAATGGAGGTGAGTTTGTCAATCGTTCTTTCAGTGAGTATTTCCAGAACCATGGCATCATACATCAAACTTCGTGTCGGCAAACACCCGAACAAAATGGGGTGTCTGAACGGAAAAATCGTCATCTCTTGGACATGGCACGGTCTCTCCTCTTAAGTGCTAACATGCCTAAGTACCTTTGGGGAGAAGCCGTGTTGTGTGTGTCTCACCTAATCAATCGTCTCTCGTCAGCTCCTCTTCAAGGTAGTGTTCCTTTTGATGTCTTGTCTCAATACGTTCTTATCCCGTCCTCAAACACTCTTCCTTCTCGTGTTTTTGGTTGTGTTGCTTATGTTCATTTGTATAAGAATCAAATGTCAAAATTGGATACTAGAGCCCTTAAGTGTGTGTTTGTAGGGTATGGTTACAAGTGTTATCATCCTCCGTCCCAAACAATGTATCTCACCATGGACGTTACATTTAGTGAAGATGCATGTTATTTTTTGCCTTCTATAACTCCTCTTCAGAGGGAGAAGTCATATTTTATGAAGATTTGTTTGGCGAATCACCCTAAACAAAAGAAAATAAAGGCAATGACTCAGTTTTGCACGAAAATAAAAAAGGCAGTGAACCTAAGCGACCAGATTTGTCGTCATCTGTTGAGTTCAGACCTGGTACCGGTGTGCCGCCCGAGCTCCCAGCCTCGCCCGCGCTGTCTCCATCCGCGGGTCCAGCCTCAGCGGCCCGTTCTCTGTCCGAAATCCCAGCCAATAGTGGTTCTCCAACCGGATTTCAGCATATTCCCGATCAACTGATAGGAGTAGAGAGCAGAGAATTAGGGTTCCCAGATCGGACTAGCTCCGCCCATCAATCGAAGAAGATCGATTCCATCATCCTGTCTCGTCGGTTTCTGGCCCCCTGACTCAGTCGGCTAGAGGTGACCTTCTAGAGTGCAGCGTGACCAGTTGTAATCCGGTTTTGGGCAGTGACCCGGTCAGTTCTGCATCAACAAATCAATCAGGGTCAAATTCTAGTCAAGGCCATGATTCGTCAATGAGGAAGCAAATTTCTGATCAAGGCCATGATTCGTCAGTCAGGGAGCAAAATCCGAATGTGAACAGTGCTCATGTCCCTCCCTCACCTTTACAGGTCTCTCCGGCTCATGCATCACCCGAGGTACGTTCTAATCATTCTTCCGTGTCTATTAAACAATTACCTAACCGTGTCACTCGTGGTTAACCTCCAAAACACTATGAACCTACCCTTAGTGCAAAAGCTCGGTATCCTGTTGCTAATTATGTGTCAACCCATAGATTGTCTAAACCATATGTTGCGTTTGTGAATCAATTATCTTCTGTATCTCTCCCTAGTAAAGTGCAGGATGCAATGTGTGATGCTAAGTGGATGCAAGCAATGAAAGTTGAGATGGAAGCTCTTGAGAAGAATTGTACGTGGGAGTTGGTACCATTATCACCGGGCAAGAAGACAGTTGGTTGTCGGTGGGTGTATAGTGTGAAACATAATCCTCATGGTTCAGTGGATAGGTACAAGGCAAGGTTAGTCGCTAAAGGCTACACTCAGAAGTATGGGGTGGATTATGACGAGACGTTTGCACCAGTGGCGAAAATTAATACAATACGAGTACTTCTTTCGTTAGCTGTTAATCTTGATTGGCCTTTGCAACAATTTGATGTTAAGAATGCTTTCTTGCATGGTGATTTGCCTGAAGAAGTCTATATGGATTTGCCTTCTGGATATGGTACTTCAACTGGAGAGCAGGTAGTGTGCAAGTTGAAGAAGTCCCTTTACGGTCTAAAGCAATCACCCAGAGCTTAGTTTGGACGTTTTTCTAAGTTCATGAAGAGGATTGGATACCAACAGAGTAACTCAGATCACACTTTGTTTCTTAAACTGTAATACCCTTAATTTTATAAAATATAGGAAATAATCTTTTTATTTGGGCTTGTATGTCCTTATACATTTGCAAATATACGTACATATATAATCCATGTTGTAATACTCCAACAATTTAGTAATTGAACTTATTTCGATATACATGGGTTAATTAAGATTTGTATCAAGATGATTTAAGTGAGGATCGGACAATAGTATTTTCGCACCCGGTGGATAATAATAATGTTCATTTGTGAGTATGGGACGCAACGAGTTCGTAAGATTATCTTTCGGGAAATTATCCACACCCGAACTATTTGTTATAATTATTGAAGTTATGGGAATCATTGGATTTTAATTAAATATAAAGGAAAATGCTCAGTGTGATCCAGATCGTCCGTTTTGTATCACTGATTGATCTAAGCCGTTAGATCAAGTACATATATTGGGAAGGATGTCGGTGGAGGGAGGAGGTTCTAGACCGAACTAGAAACCTCGATTCTTTTCCTAGAAGAACCGATTTTCTGGATTTTTCTTCTTTACCTTTCACCGACTTTCTCTTTCTCAGGGGAGTAGGAGAGGCTTCTCGCTCTCTTCCTGGGGAGAGAACTCTCTCTTCCTTTTTTTTTTTTTTTCTTCTCGGTGGTTTTCAGTGATCCTCTCTTCGTCTCTCTGAGGGAGGGCGACATCCTCATTTGATCATGATCTGGTAAGACAATGCTACTAGACAGTTCGCCTAGTTTAGGGATACGGTGGAGATGGGCCGGCCGGTGATGACGACGCCGGAATCCAATTCGCATATGGCTTGTTCGTGGGTTTTGGTGTGGGAGACCGTCTCTCTTGAAGTTGTGAGACGGAAATCTGTTGAGTTTAATCGATGGGGTGTGACAGTAGGTTGGCTCTCACTCCTTTTGAGCCGAGAGGTGAGATGAGGTATAATCTGCTGATTGATTGTGTTAATAATCTTGCTGTGAAAATTGTTTTTGAGAAGGTATTTGAGAAATAATTTGTTAAATCATCTAAATCTAAGGTCATAGTGTGACATAAACACCGGTGTGGTAAGGTGACAGCTTTAATTATTTATGTAGATGATATGGTTGTGACAGGTGATGACAATGAGGAAATTCAGAGGTTACAAGATTTGTTGTCTTCTGAATTTGAGATGAAAGATTTGGGTAGTTTGAAGAATTTCTTGGGAATTGAAGTTGCTCGTGGGAAGGGTTGTATTGTGCTAAGTCAGAGAAAATATGTCCTAGATTTGTTAGCAGAAACGGGCATGCTTGACTGTAAACCAGCTGATACTCCTATTGAACAAAATCATCGGTTAGCAAAGTATTTGGATCAAGTGCCTACAAATAAGGCACGATATCAGAGATTAGTTGGCCGGTTAATTTATTTGTCTCACACCAGACCAGATTTAGCCTATGCAGTTAGTGTTGTGAGTCAGTTTATGCATAATCCTAGTGAAGCTCATATGGAAGCTGTATTTCATATTTTGAAGTATTTGAAGTATGCTCCAGGGAAGGGATTAATCTTTTCAAAACACAGGCACTTGGATGTTTCTAGGTACACAGACGCAGACTGGGCATGTAATATTACAGATCGTAGGTCTACTTCAGGATACTTCACTTTCATTGGTGGTAATTTGGTTACTTGGAAAAGTAAGAAGCAAAAGGTGGTAGCTCGCTCCAGTGCTGAAACAGAGTATCGTGGAATAGCTCCTAGAGTATGTGAGATGTTGTGGTTGAGACACTTGTTGAGAGATTTAGGATTTAGACAAAAGAAGACGATGTCTCTATATTGTGATAATAAAGCTGCTGTTCAAATTGCTCATAATTCAATTCAGCATGACAGAACAAAACATGTGGAGGTCGATAGACATTTCATTAAGGAGAAGTTGGATCAACAGATTATTGTGTTCCCATTTGTACCTACTGAGGAGCAGTTGGCAGACATTCTTACGAAAGCAGTCTCTAGTAAGGCGTTTTATGACTCACTTGACAAGTTGGGCATCTGTGATCTATATGCTCCAACTTGAGGGGGAGTGTTGGCGTGACTCATCTATTATAGTTAAGATTGTGAATATTATGTATTGTTAGGAATATCTTGTTGTAATTAGTTTCCTAATAGAACTTAGTGTGTCTTGTATATATATACTCCATTGATGGAGAAAGTCTAATATATCAGAAATTCCCAAATACCTTGTTCTGTTTGACTTCTTCAATTTACTTTCACGTTTATATATCTTCTAGACTACCAGTATTGTTAGTCTGGGCAACTCGCTTAAGGAGTATATGTGATTAGAAACTGGTTTCCAGCAACATTTCTTCTTCGGTTCAGTTTACTAGCTAAAAGAAACTACAAATTAAGTTGAAAAATGTTAGACACCAGATCCAAACATGCATAGTGTGTTGTGCTACTGCTCATGAAATAGCTTTTTAAGTTTTTTACTTTTGGCCAATAGCTGTATTTCTGGTCAGAGACTTGTTAAGCTAAAAGCTTTCTATCATTTGCTTCTGATGTCTTTAACACTGGCCTTTGCTTATATTTTCATACTCTTGTGCCGTTTTTCATTATATTCGGAGGAAATTGGGGACTTTGAGAAATGGATGAACACGGAATTTTGATTCTAGAAGCATCAATGCAGCTATCTACCATATTCACCAAACATGATCAAGTTGCTTCACCAATTGCCATGGTGTTCATGTTCCGTACAGGGTTTCCACCAAGAGGAATTGCCTGCGGAGTTCTAGTGGTGCTTTTGGTTGGCTTTGTTAGTTCTTAGCTTGTCGAGTCTCTTACTCGTCTGTGTTCGAGATTTGCTACCGTTTTCAATAAATCTTTGGAATTGATTAAAAGGTATTTAACATTAAACTACCATTTGAAAGTAAAAATGATAAAATAGTCTTCGAATGTTCCACATGATAAAAAAAGTCACCATTAAAACATGTTATATGATAAAATGATCACCTTAAAACATGTTAAATGATAAAATAGTCTATTTTCACTCTTTTTACATGACCGTTCTACCCTCCTCTCTCATTTAACCTATTTTTGAGATCTCAGTTTTGTCATCTCTCTCTCTCTCTCTNT
>NW_004443445.1:388477-390712 GCF_000184155.1 Fragaria vesca subsp. vesca
TCTCTATAATCTTGCCGAGTGATAATGATCAATGCATTTGTAAGTTTGCTAATCAGTTTCTTTTTGATGGTTTCCAGCTTCTCTTTGATTCTGATGGCATTATGAAGCTGGGTTCAACCCATAAAACTGAAGAACAAAAGGATTTGATTTTATGGTATTATGTGAGTTGGGTTCCCTCCATAAAGCTTAAGAACCTGAAGGCTTTGACAATGAAGCTTATATAGTTAAGCACGCATATGGAACTTCTTAAGCAACTTGTCATCATGATGCTATAACTGATTCACAAATCTCATTGTACTTGTCAGCCATGTTGTTGCAGCTATGAGTTGTTTTGATATGATGCAGAGAAAGTGGGGTTGGCATCTCTTTAGTCTAGGATGTACTTTCTTTTTTGGTTTGGTAAACTACTGTTATTGTATTAAGTATCTATTGAAATCATATGAATGAAGGTGAAAATGTCTTACTTCTTTATTACGTTTTCCAGATTACACTCTTAATTGAATAATAACATTGTAGTTACATGGCAAGTTGCTTAAGTAGTTACATAGCAAATCACATGACCAATTACGTAAGTAGTTACATATGGTAGTTACTTACCTAAGTAGGTAGTTACATAGTCAGTCTATTGCTGCTGTGCAGCGGCACGATGCAAATATTTAGTTACTTGAGTAGTTACACGGTCAGTTATATGACTAGTTACTCATGTAGTTACATGATCATTTATATGAAAATTTACATGACTGCTTAGTTACATTGCCAGTTACTTCAATTGCCACTAACTAAACAAGTTACATAAATAGTTACTTAATTAGTCAGTTACAAGACCGATTTGTTTCATTGATAGTTGCATTGCCGGTTACATAGATAGTTCATGATCGGTAATTATTAATGTAACTATCCATCTATGTAACTGCATGTAACTATCCATCTATGTAACTATTCATGTAACTATGCATGTAACTATCCATCTATGTAACTATCTTTGTAACTATGCATCTATATAACTATGCATGTAACTATCCATCTATGTAACTATCTATATAACTATGCATCTAACTATCCATGTAACTATCAATATATGTAACTATCCATATAACTATCTATCTATGTAACTATCCATGTAACTATGCATGTAACTATCTATGTAACTATCCATGTAACTATCTATGTAACTATCCATGTAACTATGCATGTAACTATCTATGTAATTATCCATCTATGTAACTATGCATGTAACTATCCATCTATGTAACTATGCATCTAACTATCCATGTAACTATCTATGTAACTATGCATATAACTATCCATGTAACTATGCATGTAACTATCCATGTAACTATCCATGTAACTATCAATCTATGTAACTATCCATATAATTATCTATCTATGTAACTATCCATGTAACTATCCATGTAACTATGCATCTAACTATCCATGTAACTATGCATGTAACTATTCATCTATGTAACTATCTATCTATGTAACTATGCATTTAACTATCCATGTAACTATGCATCTAACTATCTATGTAACTATCTATGTAACTATGCATGTAACTATCTATGTAACTATCCATGCAACTATCCATCTATGTAACTATCCATGTAAATATGCATGTAATTATCCATGTAACTATACATGTAACAATCCATCTATGTAACTATCCATGTAACTATGCATGTAACTATCTATGTAACTATCTATGTAACTATCTATACAACTATGCATGTAACTATCTATGTAACTATCTATGTAACTCTCCATCTATGTAACTATCCATGTAACTATCTATGTAACTATCTATATAACTATGCATGTAACTATACATGTAACTATCTATCTAACTATGCATGTAACTATCTATGTAACTATCCATGTAACTATCCATGTAACTATCTAAGTAACTATCCATGCATGTAACTACATATTGATAGTTACCTGGGTAGTTACATACATGCTACACTTGTGCAACTACATTAACCTGCCTATATAACTATCCATGAGACTGATCATGTAACTTGTCATATAACCACCGGTTACATTACCAGTTATATAGCTTATTGCATTCCAGTTACTTCTATTATCAATTACAACACTAGTTACATGTCTAGTTCTTGCCAACTTGAATATGCCAAAACAAAAACAAAGAAGAAGGAATTGTAAAACTCAAACATGATAAATTTGATTCATAGCAACAATCACGATTCCAATCCTCTGACGACTGGCCTGAAGTAA
>NW_004443445.1:391422-407902 GCF_000184155.1 Fragaria vesca subsp. vesca
AGAGAGAGAGAGAGAGAGAGAGAGAGAGAGAGAGAGAGTTGAGCTATGATGGGCATAATTTGTAATTTGTTTTTAATTAAAAGGATAGTATAGGAACAACTGTTTTAGTGAGACTTTTTTATCATGATTGAACAATTAGTGACCTTTTTATAATTTTATATCTTCAAAAGTACTATTTTATCATTGAAGGGTATTTAAATATATTCTTCACGACCATATACAGTAATACCCCACATATTTTTACATCGAAGTTGGTAGTTTTTCTACTGATACCTGTACCGTTCGATACTATTTTGATTAAATATCATCAAATTATTTTTCAATTTTATAGCGTTTTACTACTCTGATTGAGCAACTTTTCCAAATTCATAATCTCAAGAGCGGAATTCGCAAAATGAAGTGATGAATATAAATTTTGGGCTCTGACACATTTTCTTGAGAGTGATCCTTAATTCTGGAAAAGTCTTAAGAGAGGTTTATACTATAGAATTTGATGATATTCAATCAAAATAGTATCGAACGGTACAGGTATCAGTAGAAAAACTACCAACTTCGATGTAAAAATATGTGGGGTATTACTGTATATGGTCGTGAAGAATATATTTATCTTAACAAACAGACTATCTAAACTTTGAATGGTATTGAACATCACAGAATTGACAGAATACATTCCATGTCTAGCCTTGTGTCTTGCGACTTCTCTTTTCCTCGATACCTGACTGAGAAAATCTCTGTCGTAAAATTTCTAGAACATCTTCTATTTTTCCATCTTTAAGGGCCAGCAGAACCATGGAATGATAAAGAACATCTCCCATCTCTGATGCAGTACGCGACATATCCTCATTCTCCTCTAATGTTCGACATAGCTCATCTGCCTCTTCCCTAGAGTAAGAAAAGAAAACCATTCACCGGAGAAAATCTAGATTATGTATTAGCATAGAGTTCCAAGTTTGAACATATACATTGCCTGCATAGTGCATACAATTACATTTCTAATTTCTTTAATAACTTTTTAGTACTGTCTTTAGAAATTAGAAAGAATACGCAATCGTTACAACTCGCAGAATGTATACCTGATTTTTGAACACAACAATTTCTCATTAAGTAGTAGTCGTCTAGTCCATGAGGGCTTTCCAGTTTGTGGAACATCTAGTTCTCCTTTTCGCTTTGCAATTATAGATTCTAAAGAGTTCAGAGTGGTCAACGGGAATTTATATCCACTCTGTCACAAGTAAACCGAATCACCAAAAAAGTAGAGTATTCTGACCTGTGTAATGAAGATGATAGAAAACATAGTAAATTATTCTCTTTGTTTAAGACTGAAAACCTGCTGATCTTCTAACAAATCAATCAACGAGGTGTAATAGCAAGTCTCTGCTCCTGTGTGGCAAGTCGGGCCATCAGGCTTCCCTAGGTATATTATCTGAAAAAAAGTACCAAGCAACTGTAATAAATATGAGCACAAAAACAAAATATTAGCAAATATGATCCAACCAGATTAGGCCAACTACATACAGAGTCCCGATCACAATCAAGGAAGATGTCATGGACATTAATGAAATTATTGGAGGTCTCGCCCTTTGTCCACAGCATTGATCGCGACCGACTGTAGAATGTGGCCTTACGGGAGGAGATTGTTGTAGCCACTGCTTCCCTGTTCGCAAAACCTTGCATCAAGATGGCTCCTGTATCAACATTTTGAGCTAATGCAACTGCTAAACCTTTGTCATCCCATTTTATACTATCTAGCACTGTGTCGACCTGAAAGCATGTCCAAAATATCTATCAAGAAACAGGAAAAGGACAATACATTACTAACAAATGAGATTAATGCATAACTCATTTGCATGGGAGCATTGATGGCTGACAAAACACAAGCCAACTTCTATGTTTTTCACAAAGACTAAACAGCTTATTCAAATGAAGGTGGAAAAAAACAAAAAGCGTATGTTAATCAAGAAACTGACAAATATTACTGAGTGGTTTTGTAGCAAAAAGGAAAATTATAAACTAAAATCAGTAAAGCCTATACACCTGACGAAAATGACAATCATTAAATTTATGGGGTTACTACGTAAATAGGCACCTTTGATTGAGGATGATGGTCCCTGTTCAAGTTGTTGGTGGAAGCATAAACAAGACAATTGCTATTTCTTTTAAAATTCACTCTACCATGATCAAATGAAGTAGATATGAAAAGCCGAGATGCAGAAGAAACTCTGACTGATTGCAGACAGTGGAACTGTGAACTTGCCATTCATATGAACCTTACTGTGACAATGAAAGCAAGATGAAATTATTCTCACAAAAAAAGTCATAATAATAATATGATGAACAGAAAGAGAGAAGAGCATTCATATCCGGAATGAAGTAGAGTAAGATCATCAATAATCGTATATGAAGTAAGTAATGCAGGATAAGATTGGTGAGATGGTAGCCTTTATGTTCATCATCTAACATGCATTTCAGAGCTACTTTTTCTGTTAGGAAGCTGTAACATTTAAGTGCCTATTTTCATGGCTAAAAAGTAAACACTTTCAAGTTACTAAACTATGAAGTCAAACTCTGAATTTCAGATACTAAACTATGTGGTGATGATGATCTGGTTGCTTTACCCTCTATGTATTCCAGATACTAACATCAAAACACGTCATACTACGTTCTCATGCCAATTTACATGAAATGAGTACAAATTTGATAATAAAGAGCAAATGCAAGTTACACAACTTGGACTTCATACAGATGTATAAACAGATCGAAAAACTAATATATTTGCACTTTAATATTGCACAATTGCAGCTTACAGTGCAAACTCTTTAACAAGCCTTAAAATCTACTTTATCTAGAAGCTGCTCATTACAAGTAATGATGGCTTTTTTTTTTTTACCATGTGTAAGAAGTTAAAGCAAGAAGCTGTACAATCATTAAACTTAGAACAATCACTATTATAGTTTTAAGGTTTGAGGTGTTCATATTTCACAGGCCATAGTTCCATAGCATTCTGGGACTATAGTCAAATGCAAAGAACCGCCATTTTTGTTTTTCACATACACTTAAATTTCTAGACACCTTCCATGGAATTCTCACTGTATCTAGATAACTGGGTTGATGCACTTGGTTTGCAAATTCTGTGACAAATTTAAGCAAAGAAGACAACAAATCCAACCAATTACAAGAATAACACAGCTAAGATGTTACTTTGTTGTCAGTGAAGAAACACATAACAACTCAAATCCTTCAGCAATCATGGCCTAGAACTTGAGTCTACTCTTTTTATCACGTTCATGTTCATGAGACTGAAAGCCTTAAAATATACCTTAAGGCCTAACTTTGGCAAGTCTGGCTCGTATTTCATCCAACTATTACGCTTGAACTTAACAAGCATAAAACCTTCGGTCTCAATTAAAACACAAGGGAAAGAAAAAGGACAAAAGCCTTGGTTTTGTCAAAAACAAAAACGGTAGAAAGTTTGTAACCACCTTGAAACCTTCGGTCTCAATTATGCAGCAATAATAACATGCAGCAAACAGAAAATATTCCAAACATGCAACCCTTGTTAAAATAAATGATACATTACATTACACTTTCAGTTCCTGAACTACAAGAATACATTAGCTAAGCAATACAACAGCAACATTAAAAAAGACGGTAGCAGTAGATATATTGAGCAGTAAACAAAGAAAGTTGTGTTGAGATATGATGTGAATAATCTGACCAAAACCAAAAGGAAATAATTGTAATGGGAGAAAAAGCAGCACAAAAAGGAGCAAACCTTCAAAACCTAATCATTCATTGATAAAATGAAAAGTCAGTACCCAGTTTTGCTTTCCAACTTTGAAATTTGCTCAATAATCAAATTTGTTTTCCAAACTTTGAATTTCATTACCCGGATAGCGTCAGGGTCACTCTGATTTCCTTTCGATTCAATGTGATACTGCACCAAGAAAGCTCAATGATTCAATTTGGGTATTTTGGGTTGGCCTCTTTTCTACGTGTGCTTGTAAGGCACTATTATCTGAACTCCTATGAAACACATTTTTCCCCATATGTTTTTTAAATCTTACTAAAACACAAAAGCCAACCAACCATGCATATTGTATTAACAAGTTCAAGTCAAACTCAACCAACAAAACAGAAGCTCTAGAGTTTTACAGAGGCAATTACATCAAGAAATGCATATACACACCAACCAAAACAGCTATATCCCAAAATGTAAAAGAGGCTTATCAGCTTATGGCATTGAGAATCAGTCGATCATGGAAAAGCAAAACCCATTAGAGTGAGGGAGAGGGAGTACCTGCAAGTCTGCTACTGCTGTTGTGAAGCGGAGAAGAGACACAGTGAGCTTATTTCTCAACCTACTTAAGCTATTTAAGTTTTTGACCAGATCAAGACACGTGGCTAATAACACATCCAATGGTCAAATTCTTCTTGGACAAAGGCCCAATTGTAGTGAGCAGAGGTGATTGATCCAAGACCAACCCAACCCAATCGTTTTTTTTTATCTTTGTTTACATTTTTTTTTTTTGGAAAATGTTTATGGGCACCAGAAGATTGATTTTGACACTCACATTGGAACTTAGGTTAAGCTTTGAAATGTTTAAGTTTACAATGGTGTGACTAGATCGTCATGTATTTTATAGATGTGGACACGTGAAAGGTATAAAAGGTTCTCTTGCTTGGAACTTTCTAAGATCCAAAGTGGGGGATGACTAGTGCTCTTGTCATGCTCTACTCTAGAGTATGATGGAAATTCCCTTGTCATGGGAGATCCAAGAGTTGATTTGTTATGTGATGCCTAAAATTTGATGCTAGTTACATGTCCAAAAGTTAAAGTTAGCTAAACTTTTGTTGAACTTCAAGTGAGACATGTAATTTACCTCACTGTTTTTCTCTATTTCTGCAAATTTTATGATCAAAACAAGGTAATGTGTAATGGAACTTATGTATGCTCTAATGGTGATGATGAAGTACGATGACATGGTGCAAATGAATATTGTTGAACTCAACGCTCTCTACTTTTGGGTGCGCATCACAAAAGTCCCATCTTTGTTCGAGGAACTTGATACAATCAAGGACATTGCATCTTCTAATGGCAATTTCATTCAACTTGATGAGAAGGTGTTTGAAAATATAGGCAGGGTTAGGGTTAGGATCTCATATGAACTGGCCAAACATGTCTTTCAAAAAAAAAAACATATTACTTGCTCCGAGTGTGGAGACTATCTCCGACTTCATTCCAAATTTGGTGGGAAATGCAACTTCTGCCATTGTGGTAGATCAACTTTAGAATTGAATCGGGCTACAAAGAAAAACAAAACAATATTGGAAATTAGAAGCTCTTATTTGTGTTGTACGTACGACCTAATTTGGCATTGCTGTGACCTGTGATTTAAAATAAGTTGTTTATGCTAAGCATGAAAATAATTAATTAGGTGTGGAACCTCCATAACCAAATTCGAAACCCCCTAACGTTGATTGGAGTTTAAATCCCAATCTATTATAGGTGGCCAGGGGGAGGAAGCATTTTAACATAATATCTCGGCGCGAATTAGTTTTCGGGTTAATAAAGCCTTTGAGGATACAATCATTGTCCTATCGAAATAAATAAATGAGCAATTTTTTTTTTTAATATTTACCAAACATGTCTACTAGCTTAACTTAACAATGTCAAGTTGACAATCTTATGCTACTCGCATGTCAAATTAGGCTCACGTCCACTAATATCTTGTTTCGTTCGCAGAGAGAAAAGTAGTTCATTTGTCTTTCTAACGAGAAGAGAAAGAGAAATTTCTAAAGAACTTTTAATCCCAGTGTTTGGTAATGTAACAAAAATTCTTCGAAAAATTGTTAATTATTGCAATAAAATAATATGGTGCAAGTAATAAATGCAAGAGAACAAGGGAAGAAGATGCTACCATATAGATAGAAATATACTATCACAATGTTGAAAGGTAGACTTATATGAGAAAAAAAAATTATGGTGGCTTTATAATTAAAAAAAATGATAAGAATGTGACTTATATGAAATTTTCTATATATAATAACTCATGTCGAATCTCAACACAATTTTCATGGAGAACCAACAAACAAAAAGCTAGCATTAATGAGAAAATAAACCAATATATTTGGAGTTGAAAAATAATAACCAAGGATTTTTCGAACAACTTAACGATAACATCATTTCAATTAGTAAGTCACACCCCAACACTCGCTGACTCACCCAATCAAAATATTTTCGTGCACACAGTATATGTATTTATACAATTATAGAGGTGTGGTTTGTCCTTGTTTTCTATTAGAAGTCTATCCTGATAAGGTAACGCTTGTGCATAAAGTCCACAATCCTACTCCTACTCCGACCTCCAAAAGTTACCCAGATCTTATAAAGTGGCACCCGCCTCCCCAAGGTGTAGTCAAGCTATATTTCGATGGTTTTGTGCTTCCAAATCAAGGTGTTGTTGCCGGCTTTGTTATTCGTGATTGCAATGGTACTCTTTTCATTGTTGGTGTCCTCTGTCCTTGTGGCAGAATGTGCTGCTCTAAAGGATGGTTTAAAAGTTGCTTGCTCGTTTGGCTATAAAAGTATTCAAGTCGAGGGTGATTCTTCTCTCATTATTAACTGTGTCCAAGGCAGTTGGGATATCCCATGGCGTATAAAGTCGCTCATTTCAGACATCGTTGCTGAGTCGGCTATATTTGAAGATGTTTCATTCAGTAATATTCTTTAGGAGGCAAACTTTCTTGCGGATGCTTTGGCTTTATGTGGCCACGTTTTGGACTCCATGAAGATTTGGATGAACTCTATTCCCAGCTCTTGTCTATCTGTTTCTCTTCTTGATAGATCTAGATTATGCCGCCCTCATGGCACTTCTTTATAATTTTTGTTTCCCATTCTAAAAAAGAAGAAGAAACTATTATGCATAAGGCTTGAGTTCGGCATTCCAATTGATATCATTATCACGTCGATATGGCTACAATCCGATTTCATTATAGGACTTTGGAAGCGAAATATATGTACACTTGAATTGGGAAATGTTAATCGTATATTTTGAACCATTGTATCATTGTTAGTGTTCTTTTTGGTACACAACGAACATTCAGTTTGGTACAAAATTTCTTTTTTAGTCCAACATTCTTTCAAGAAGAATGCTAATTGTCTCACTCTTTGAAAATTTAATTTTTTTGTGTTATCCAATTCATGTTATGAATAGAAATCAACTATTTATTACACATTAGCATAACTCTCTTTCATTATATGACCTCGCAATTATCTTTCTGAAATACGAGTTATTACACTTTTCCGATAAATGATTCATAATCATTTCTTATACACTTTTTACCATTAAAAGATTACTCGAAACAATTATGGTAAGTTGGTAACAAGTATATAGGAGAAAATGAACTGCCTGGTCCAAATAAAAAAAAACCAAAGAAAAAGATAAAAAGAGGCAAAGGGCAATACCGACATTGACTCGAAGAAAAATGGCATATGCCTCGCAATGCGAAAAGAACGCCTTCGAGTGTAAGGATTAGGGCAGCCGCAGGGGCGAGAGAAGTTGACAGCCGTAGAGATAAATGGCAAGAAGATCCAACGGTGGAGGAAGAAACCCTAGTCGAGTGAAGCAGTACTTGCTCCTCTTTAAATTGCGAAACCTCTCGCCCATTTGCCTTCCTCTCTATCTCATTCTGTCTCGCTCTTTCCTCTCTCAAGTCGGCGAGAGAGAACCAACCCCCTCCTAGCTTCGCAGGTCCAGATCTCTCTCCCTCTCTCTCTCTTTTTCTCTTGTAGTTCTTTAGCTCTTGATGATTTGTATGCTGTGGTTGATTTGTGGTATGTATATGCATGTGTTTATGTGACTTTGAGCTTTGTTATTTGTTGATGAACTTGATTTTGGTTTAAGCTTGCTGTGTATGGCTAGATCTGTGGTTTTTGTGAAGACTGTTGGTTCGTTTGAGTTGATTTTACTGGTTTTTGACTTCAGGTCGAGCTTTATTTTACTGTTTTTCTTTCGAGATTTGTAGTTTGAGTAGAGAAAAGCTGTTTTAATTGTGAGTAAGATTATAGAGATGTATGTGGATGATGCAGGAGGATCTGTTTTTTTTTTCGATAGTGTATTTTCAAATTTTAGATGGATTTTGGATTGTGCTTCATTATCTGGTTGGTGGACTTGTTTAGTTCCATGTGACTCGTTCCCTTGAAGCCATATTGATAGGTGTTGCTTTGTTGATTTGATTATCTCAAGTGGTTTTGTTGTCTGTTTGGGCAACGATGAAGCAGCTATATTTTCAGAGTTTTCTGAAAACCTTTGTTTGAAAGTTTGATTTGAAGATTTTTAAAATTATGTGGATTTGAGTTGGTTGTTTAGATTTTGGTAGCAACGATGATGAGTTCTTAACAGACCTGTAATGATTTGCGGAAATGATCGCATGTCTTTTCAACATCTAAGGGGCTGAGTTTGCTGTAATATGTTTTTTTTGTCAAGTCTTGTGTGTTGTGTTTTGTTACTGTGTCTTGAAGTATTGTGAAACAATGATGAGTTCTTAACAGACCTGTAATGATTTGCGGATATGATCGCATATCTTTTGAACATCTAAGGGGCTGAGTTCTGCAGTACTTCTGTGTGTTCAATTTTTTTGCTTAGTCTGACAATGGTTGTAGTTGTTATTTATGCATCTTTATCAACAGTTTATGAGTTATGCAGTCCTCTGATTATATGGTAACATGATCACACATCCCTTTGAACATCTAAGGGACTTAGTACTACAGTATTTTGTGTTGTGTGTATTGTTATGCAATCTGTTGTGTTTTGTATGAAATAAAATGGTTGTGTTATACCTAGATTAAATGTCTGATAAGTTTTGTGCTTATTGCAGATTTAGCTAATTCATCATGGGTAAGGAAAAGTTTCACATCAACATTGTGGTCATTGGCCACGTTGACTCTGGAAAGTCGACCACCACTGGTCACTTGATCTACAAGCTTGGTGGTATTGACAAGCGTGTGATTGAGAGATTCGAGAAGGAGGCTGCTGAGATGAACAAAAGGTCATTCAAGTATGCCTGGGTGTTGGACAAGCTCAAGGCTGAGCGTGAGCGTGGTATTACCATTGATATTGCCTTGTGGAAGTTTGAGACCACCAAGTACTACTGCACCGTCATTGATGCTCCTGGACATCGTGATTTCATCAAGAACATGATTACTGGAACCTCTCAGGCTGATTGTGCCGTCCTCATTATTGACTCCACCACTGGAGGTTTTGAGGCTGGTATCTCCAAGGATGGGCAGACCCGTGAGCACGCACTGCTTGCCTTCACTCTCGGTGTCAGGCAGATGATTTGCTGCTGTAACAAGGTGAGCCATTCTTATTCAATTGTGCTTGTATGAGTCATTACGGTTATGATTGAGAAGTGTTTTTAATTTGTGTTTTGAACTTATGCAGATGGATGCCACCACTCCCAAGTACTCAAAGGCAAGGTACGATGAAATTGTGAAGGAAGTCTCTTCCTACCTGAAGAAGGTTGGATACAACCCAGACAAAATTGCCTTTGTCCCCATCTCTGGATTTGAGGGTGACAACATGATTGAGAGGTCCACCAACCTTGACTGGTACAAGGGTCCTACCCTCCTTGAGGCTCTTGACCAGATCAACGAGCCAAAGAGGCCCTCAGACAAGCCCCTCCGTCTACCACTTCAGGATGTATACAAGATCGGTGGTATTGGAACTGTGCCAGTGGGACGTGTGGAGACTGGTATCATCAAGCCTGGTATGGTTGTGACTTTTGGTCCTACTGGTCTAACCACTGAGGTTAAGTCTGTGGAGATGCACCATGAGGCTCTCCTTGAGGCTCTTCCTGGTGACAATGTTGGGTTCAATGTCAAGAATGTCGCTGTCAAGGATCTCAAGCGTGGTTTTGTTGCATCCAACTCCAAGGATGACCCTGCCAAGGAAGCTGCTAACTTCACCTCACAGGTCATCATCATGAACCACCCTGGTCAGATTGGAAATGGATATGCTCCAGTTCTTGACTGCCACACCTCCCACATTGCTGTTAAGTTTGGTGAGATTTTGACCAAGATCGACAGACGATCTGGTAAGGAAATTGAGAAGGAGCCCAAGTTCTTGAAGAATGGTGATTCTGGTATGGTTAAGATGCTTCCCACCAAGCCCATGGTTGTTGAGACCTTCTCTGAGTACCCACCTCTTGGTCGTTTTGCTGTGAGGGACATGCGTCAGACTGTTGCTGTTGGAGTCATCAAGAATGTTGAGAAGAAGGATCCATCTGGTGCCAAGGTGACCAAGTCTGCAGCCAAGAAGAAGTGAGATGTGCCTATGCAATCAGTCCTACTTTTAGCTAGCCTAGTTTTGCTGAACTTTCAATTTCAATATTTGTGTTATTCTGAAGTTTTGTGGACACATATGAAACCTTTGCTTCACAGTCCTCTAGCCTTGGTTGGAGGAGCTGAGCACCTAGATGTATTTCTGGGTGCTTGGCGAGCTGTGTTGCCGTCTCCCTTTTAAATTTCGTGTTTTTTCGGTTATACATTGAGGTGAGTTGTGTAGTTGCTTGATGAACAGCTTTCTTAATGTTGTAACTTTTTATATCTATGACTATCATTTTATAATCTTGTGTTTTCTTACATCTTTTCATTTAGCTTTACACTGTTCTGTTCTTGGATCTCATTGGCTTTGAACTCTTCCATTGCTTCATTTTAGGTTGAGTATTTGAAGTCTATAGTATCTCTGTATAAGGTCTCAAGTTGCATCTTATATTGCGATTTCAGTCTTTTATTCCAATCTCTAGTTTGGAAAAACCCTTCACATGAACTTAGTCCGACTAATCACTAAGCGATTCCATTATCAAAATTGAGATCTGTTCGATCAGCGCTAGAAATTCTCTTTGGAGGTGAGAGGAAAGGAGTGTGCGTTTATGGCGGATCCTAAGAATTACCTGATATCCAGTTAAAAGCTTAATCGGAGATTCAACATCTCTCATTCATTTGGTTTCACAAGAATCTCAAATACAACAGCGAATACACGTGTGGACATGGGCAAACTTCTCAAATCTTAATAAAAATTCATAATTGTTCTTCAACTTTCAAAAATGTGCCCAACACTAGCATTTCAAACAAAATCTGTACGTCTATGAATACACTGCTCCTCCATTCATCAGTTGTAGTTGATTTTCACAATGCCAGAAGTACACCACTGTGCCGCCAGCTACTGAGAATTAGAAGATGTGCATAGACGCATATACCAGCATCCAGTGAAATGTGTTTCAGCACAAGTCCCACATCTGCAGAAGATAAATACATCCAGTTATAAAAAGCAGCCATAAAACATGAACAATAACACGTTTGTCCACTGTCAGATAAGCTGATTTAAAATTAGAAGAACTCCGGATAATAGAGTATAAAAAGTGAGTTAGGGGAACTTTCTTGAAAATAAACTTCATAACTCCCCTTTGCAAGGGCCTCTTGTGTGGTACAACTGAGAAAACTCTATTAAGAGACATTTGGTATCTACCTAAGTTTATCACAACTCTTTATCACTGCCAAGATGTGCCTTTCTTGCTGCTTCTTCAGCTTGGTCTAAGACAAAAGTCTTGAGTGATTCAACATCCCTTGGCCCTGATCATTTGCATAAGAAACAACGACAAGCTGAGATAATAGACTAGAAAAAGATATTCAAAAAATTAGCGTGAAGTGCCTGCAAATCTGCAGTCGATTCAAGTCAATTGATACAGAGCATACACAACTGTCAGTTCCATACATAATCCAAATGTCAAGGGAGAGGGTCTGATTAACCAAATGATAACACAAAAGACCAAATTATGAAAAAAGACTCGTGAATTTAAACACATAAAAAACTGATTTAAATTTTTTATAGTACCCAAAATCCCCCAAACCCACAGTGCAGACAGGGTCAATCTCAACCTGAGCCTCTGCTGAACACTAGGATCTTTAGTACGCAAGAAATTATAGAAATTAGACAATAGGCACTGTAAGCGGGTTTGAAAACCAGACCTCATTGTCCATATGAAAATGATGATTTTTCTCAACTATATTTGGATACTACCTAGACTAGCTAACTATAATCTGAGGTATAAAAATTGACTATCAGACACCTACAGAAACTATTTCCCTTCATAAACATTTTCATACATCATTTAAAGATGACAGTCATTGTGTTTTGCTTACCACGGCCACCATGAAAACAGTTTCTCTGAATGATTTCCCCAGAAACATAATAAACAAAGTAGCAAAGTAACAAGTCTTTTGAATGTACTGCACTTAAACACTTAACAATGTTCACTCCACTCCCCTCTCCTACCAAAAATAAAAAGAGACCCAAAACTAGATAGAAGGATAGATTTTCTACATAGCAACTAATTAGATGTAATGTATTGCCTCTTTCATATTTGTATATTTAATCTTTTAAATAGTAATGCGTTTTCAATGTTAGTGATGTACAATATTGTCAGGATCGCAACCATCCAGCGTTGTAATATTATAAAACTACAGAATAACTAATGTTGTGATCAATTAGGATGTCCAGAAGAGTATTATCTTCAGCCAAGTAGCTTTTTAACAAAAAAATATATCGGATGATACACAAATATACATGGGATCTAGTACTATGCTTCTCCAACTACACAAGTAAACACTGTAAACAAACCCTTCAGAGGAAGGCAGATCATGCAAGAGTTGTAACTTGTAAGTTGTAGGATTGAGAAGAGATGCATAGACACTTGCAGCAGATAAAATTTATAATGAAGTAGTACTGACTCGTAGCACTACAAGGCTAAGTTTAATAAACTAGAATCAAGTAGCAGAATGTGAATCCTAACCTTGATATTTTGCAACTTCTTCTCCATCAAAGAATAGCTTAAACGTAGGATAAGAATGAATATCAACTTTGGAACACACCGGTTTACTCGTACTGCAATCAACTTCCCCAACCTCTATCTCATCTTCACTTTCCACCGCCTTTCCGAAATCCTCCCACAATGACCCCAACTTCTTACTGAAAATCAAATTGTACTCGATCATTACCAAGCACAAAGTAAAAAAAAAAAAAACAAACAACGACAATCTAATAAGCCCAAACTCAATCATAGACTCTATCTCATCCGAAAAACTTACCAATGTTTACACCATGGCACACAGAACTTCACAAACCACGCAGTGTCTTTCTCCTTCNCCTTAAAAAANAAAAAAAAAAAAAAAACACAATCATGGATTTTGTCCAAAAAATAAATTTGGGCACCAAATCTAACACTAGGGATTGAACTAGGATCTGGGCCCATAAAAATATAATATGTATGAAATATGGGGATGCATAAGTAGAATGGATCTGCGATTTGGAATTGAAATAAGTGAAGAATTTGAAAGGGGTGTTGGGGTGTTATACCTTATCGGAGAAGGTGTCAGCGGTTAAGGTTATAACCTCAGCTCTGGTGTGGATTGTTAGGAGAAGAAGAAGGGACATGAGAACTAGAGAAGCTGCTAACTGGGTTTTCATGGCTGCTACCCAAGATTTGTATATTTCAGGCTAAATTTAGATTCACGACGAACCAAAAATCTGCCGATTCAGTTTCGTACTTCCCGTCCCAATTTAAAACCTTAATGTTATGTTTTTGGTTAGATATAACACGTGCAAGTTGCACGTGACATGAGCGGTCCTTCATTTATTACTTTTTTTTTTTAATAAATAAAAGTGAGAGATAAAACTTGGGTCGGGTCAGAGAGCTTAATGGGCCTGATCTAAGTTTTACTCCTGAAATGATCAGGAAAACATTGGGATGCCGGTTTTGATGGAATTAGAGGACAAAGGAATTCAAAAATCTGAAAACTGAAACCGACCGGCGACTTTAGCTCTGGACTAGATTAAAAGAGGGGAAGAGTGGGGCTGCACAGGTGCGCGGCAAGATGCTGAAGGGACGGATTTCCGTTCAAAGAGAAACCCACGAGTTTTCTTATTCTTTTTCTTAGCTTTCCATAGATTTCACCTTTAACCAAATTATTTAACACATAATAAATCACTTTTGGCTGTAAATCATGTCTTCAAAATATAAAGAAGATGGCTTCAGCCATAGAAAATCTAATAAGCCGGGGAAAATTAATCAAGAAAGTAAAAGGGGATCATATATGATAGTCCTCAACTGAAATTTAGAATGAAAAATTACACGAGTCTTGGTAACTACAAAGAACACTGTCTACGTCTCCTTCCATCAAGTAGCTATAATATCCCTTGTTCGTATTGGTTTGAACCAAATCTGATGATGACTCCGCTCTTTCCAAGGCATCATTGGTAGAAGAACAAACCCAAGGTATCACCCCTAGATCAAAGTCACCAGAATCAAAACCAGTAGTTGAATCCCCCGAAGAATTACCATTAACTTCAAGCCCTAACCCTAAAGGACATCCCTGAGCATCAGTGTCTCCATTCAATCTTAATCCACCACCAACACCATTATTACTTGTAGTTGAACACAAAGAATTACCACTAATACCAGTAGTTAAATCCCGCGAAGAATCACCACTAACTTCAAGCCCTAACTCTAACCCTAACTCCAGCAAAAAATTATCACTAATGCCAGAGGTTGGATCCTTCAAAGAAGCATTACCAACATCATGACATAACCCTAAAGGACATCCTTGAGCATCAGTGTCTCCATTCAACCTTAATCCACCACCAACACCAATATCAACACCATAGTTACTTGTAGTTGAACACAAAGAATTACCACTAATACCAGTACATAAATCCCGCGACGAGTTACCACTAGCTTCATGCCCTAACCCTAACTCTAGCCAAAAGTTATCATTAATGCCCGTGGTTGGATCACTCAAAGAAGTATTACCAACTTCAAGCCCTAACCCTAAAGGACATCCCTGAGCATCAGTGTGTCCATTCACTCTTAATCCACCACCAACACCATGATCAACACCATAATTACTTGTAGTTAAACACAAAGAATTACCACTAATACCAGTGGTTAAATCCCGCGAAGAATTACCACTAACTTCATGCCCTAACCCTAACCCCAACTCCAGCCAAAAGTTATCACTAATGCCAGTGGTAATTGGATCCCTCAAGGAAGTATTACCAACATCATGACACAACCCTAAAGAACAATATCCATTCCCATCGAAGGTTCCATTTATTGTTAAACCACCATCATGAACACCATAATTACTTTCACTTGAAGCCAACAAAGGATTACTAATAATGCCAGTAGTTGCATCCCTTTGCCCTAGCCCACCACAATACCCCTTACCATCGGTGTCTCCCTCTAATCTTAGACCACCAGCGCTTAACAGATCAGTGTAACTACTTTCATAACCTGACCCTATAAGACGTCCATCATCATCACCAACATTAACGATGCCGATATTGTATTTCTGATCCATAACACCACCCTCAAAACTGGTTTCTTTAGAGGAACAATGTCTCAACTTCTTGTTGATCTCTTCATCAAGCTTCAAATACTTCTCTCTCAATGATGCGAGTCCCTCAACAGTTTGACAGGCCATCATCTCGTTCTCAATCTCTTCCTTCACACCCATCACCTTTTTCTTCTCCTGTAGCTGCCTCATCAGATTGAGCCCCTCGGCAGATTTAGTAGTTGTTGGTTGAATGTGGTAGATATCATTGAGAACTTCATTCACCGATGAGTGTCCAAAAGCATAAGATCTATCTGCTTTCGAAACCACAAGAACTGCAAGTCGTGTGTCATCAAAATCCTTGCACAAACGAGCAGCCTTACCAAACAACCCTCTACGCCTCTTTGAGAAACTCACGTCTATTTTGGCTTTATCAATTTTTGTTTGCCTGCAATTCTCTTCTTCTTCTAGTGTATGTGTTCTCTCCTTCCTCTTTCTTCCCGGTGTTGTTTGCATCGTCTTCTTTCTCTGCGTACCGTTTTCTTCTCCTGCTTCGGATGCATGTGTTCGCTCCTTCCTCTTTCTCCCAATCGCTGCCTCCATTATTTGTTCTTAGATTATGTTTCTCGGTGGTTTAGACTTTAGAAAATACAGTGCATATTGGGATCCAACTATTGGGAGTAGTATCTGACATATATATATATATATAGTTGTTACATCAATTATACCTCATAGCATTAGGCCTTGTTAGGCCTTCTACATGCACACGTTAGGAAAGAAAAACTTAAACTAACCCACTCATGATTAGGTAAATTAAACTTCTCATAATCTCCACGGATCTACTTATATAAGAACAGTGTCATTCCGTTTTTGCCCTCACTGTTGGTTCCGTATTTCCGCATGTGCCCTCACCAGCCCCTTCGGTCTGTCTTCTTCGTTTTGGTATTCAGTTTGGAGTGCGGCTATTGGGACCTCTAGATTTGCTCAGTGTACCTCCACATGTTTTGACTTATTGGATTACAAATATAACCTCATACAAAATGACAATAATAGACATTGAATTTCACAAAAAAAAAAAACAAATTAGAT
>NW_004443445.1:412073-420260 GCF_000184155.1 Fragaria vesca subsp. vesca
TTAAATTAGCCGACGAAAAAAAATTACGTCGGCTAAAGTCCACTTTAGCCGACGAAAAAAAATTTAGTCGGCCTGGTTTTTTATTTCGTCGGCTAAAGCCTTTCTTCTGGTAGTGTCATGATTTAAATTTTTTAAATTGTTGTCATTGAAAATTGTTTGTACAACTTTGATCAAATAATATAGGTTAATGACATTCTATGCAAAAAAAAAAAAAAAAAAAAAAAACACAAACAAAAAAAGAATTGAGGTTGCAGAAGAGGTTTTCATGAAAAAAGAGAAGAAGAAAAAAGAAATCAAGCAATCGAGGTCTGAAATAAAAGTTTCATGCAAAAAAAAAAAAAATTAAAAGTGTGAGAGGTCTAAAGAGCGAACAAGAGGTACAATGAGTAAATTATTGAAATATATATGAATAACAAACCTAAGGTTATTTTTAGAATTTGAAAGGAGGTCTAATGAGCAAATGCTTATTTTTAAAAATGAAAAAGAGGTGTAAAGAGACAGGGAGATACAATGAGTAAATTTAGAGGTCCTAATAACCGCACTCTTCAGTTTGGTCAGAGAGAGAGAGAGATACTAGTGCAGCTGGGTGGGAAAAGAGATGGGAAGACGACATTGATTTCAACCTAGAGGAAGTGAGTTTATCTGATGAAGACTTAACAGTGGATCATTTATGTGCACCATTTGTGTTTATGGAAATTCAAGTATCTATATCGATTATCTTCTATTCCATGATTCATATTTGGTTGGTCAGCACTATGTGTTTGCAGCTGCGGGTCATCCCCTTCCTATGTTATATAGTTATTCTTTTAGGATTTCTTAGATTGGAATGAGTGACTACTAATTGTGAATGGAACTGGGTAAGAGAATTAACACCAGAAACCCGCAGCATTGCGCCGGCAGTCTATCTAATAATAAAACAGAATTTGTGTTTTCATTCACAACAAAGTCATGCACGTACATAGCCACAAAAGTCCACAACAGAACCATAGAATATGAACCAAGAACAAAAGCTAACCGGACACATAAGATACACTCCTAATACAGCCTGAAAGAAAAAACCCACAAAAACCTGTGCATCATCTTATTCACCACCAACAAAACCACTCTCAATCAAACCCCATAACCATCTCATTCCCCAAACTCCTGATCACCTTTGGAAGCCTCTGAGACATCACATCCCCTTCCCCATAAGGAGGTTGCCTCCTCTGCCTCTCCTGTGGTGACTGCTGCCTCTCATCTCCCCTGTATGGTGGTTGCCTTCTCTCATCTTCCTCGGCTGGTTTCTCTCTCTCGTCTTGCCGCCGCCTCCTCTCGTCCTCCTTGTATGGGGTTGTCCTCCTCCCTGCCTCCTCCTCCGGGGTTTCCTCCCTCTCATGTCCCGTGTAAGGAGTAGATGCTTGCACCGAGGGCAAGATCACAGACTCACGCTGAGCGTGAACAATGCGGCTCAACCGATCCTCATTAACACCAAATGCAGCTGCAAGTTCAGGTCCTCTGAGCTCCCTAAGAACAGAGCTAGCACCGACTAAGAACTGTGGCCTGTTCTTGCGTGCAGAGGTGGTGAATCCAAAGAACTCGAATGGCCCGGTTCTTGATGCAATTTGACAGAATGGGAAGTACCTTGGGACCCAAAACACATCCCCTTCTTGAACTTTTGTATTCATTGCCGAGGTTCCGTTTGGAAACACAATCTGTATTGTGCCGGAGCCTCTCAGAACAACACCGTACTCTGTTGCTATAGGGTTCACATGTGGTGCCATCATTGACCCTGCAGAGAGGTTGACAAGGAAGACACCAATGCCAGAGTCTTTTAGCGGCGAGTAATCAGATTCGTCTAGTGCCTTGCTCCAGCCATAGTCGTTTTTGAAATCTGCATATCTCTTGAAGAGATTGTAAGCATCATGAGATTTTCCTTTTCCCTTGAAAGCATCGGGATCGTCATCTCTCCTCTTAAACACAGAGTTGAGGAGCTTCCTCCATGACCATGCTTGTATTTGTTCATCTTCACGGTGCTCTGGTTCTTCTGTGTAGCCCACCATTCTCTTCATTTTTTGCAGTCTGTCGGGCTCTTTCAGCTCGAGGAATTTTGACCAAAGGCTTGGTGGATGAGGTGAATCGGTCACATAAACAATCGGGCCATCTTGTTGTCTTGACAAGAAATCACTTAGTTCTGTTGATGTAACCTGTAATTGACACACAATATTTTTGTCATTTATCGATTAACCATCCTCCAATTTAAACCAGTTGGTGAAACTAGTTCAACTCTCATTTTCTTACCATATTGATTAACCTATGTCGATTTGAAAAAAATTTCTACATACTAGCTGAATATTGATCAAAACCCTACTTCACTAAGTGTAAAATCAACAAAATACGGTATGAAGTGAAGCTTACATTGAATGCACTTTCAAGTATTTCCTGGTCAAATCCAGCGAGTACAGATGCTGGGTTATATCCTCCACCGATGTAGAAAGACTGCATTTGTAAAATACCAAAATGAGGTAAATATTTTATCGGTAAATAAACAAGGGACAAGAACGAAAAATTATTATCAAAATACATAGTAATAGAAATTTGTGAGTATCATGAAGTGAGATTGACATATGTACCTGCAAAGTACCCATTCCCAAACTCTCAGATGTATCAACGCTACAAATGATGTGAAGTCTCTGACCCTCCCCTGTATTCACCAAATAAAATGGCGAACCAGCCGGAATTCTGTACACATCCCCAGCCCTCAATCTCCTCTCTCCCAGTTCATCTTTGTATATCAGCCCTACCTTTGCTTCCCCTGCAAGCAATTTTAAACAAACCACACAAAACGTTGACGTTTATTCACCATCTATAATCTCCTACTTAGCAAACATGCAATTCAAAACTAAAAGCAAAAGCCACAAAAGAGAATGTATAGGAATTTTCTTAGTTATGTACCTGTTTGTGATACCTACATTTACTAATATAACAACAAAATTATTGTCATTTTAGTAAAGATAGTCATTATTTAGATAATTTTTGTTTTATTAGAGGTAATTACTCAACTTATGACAATTTATAAGTTTATGAACAACTTGTTACTGTAGTAATGACTTGGTTTAATTATATGCAAATGTCTAAAATAAATGTAGTAATTTTATTATATTGTTATAAATTTTACTTAATTAACTTGTAATTTTTGTTCAATTAATATTAAATAAGTGAATGTTATACATCTTAGTACCGTAGACAACCCAAATGTATATATATCTCAAGACTTGTATGAAGATAACCGAAACCCAACACAATTCAGATTTCAGAAGCAACCCTTTGAAGGGAGATTGCATACCAGAACGTACGAAGAAGATCAAGCTGGAATCCATGTACTGAGGAACAAAGAGGGACTTGGGTTCCATTGTGATAAACCCAATATGCATTGGCTTATCAACAATTCTCCCACCTACGCTTTTCACCACTCTCATTTCACCAGCTTTGGTTTTCACCACCTGCTTTGAGTTCCCCAACAAGAACCAATCTTCGTCTCCCATCATAGCTTCATGCTCTTGCTCTTCCTGCTCTTGATCTGGGTCTTCTCTCTGCTTCCCCCAGTCTTCATCTCGATATCCAACGGCCTTTGACAATCCATAACACATAACGAGCGCAATAACCAGCAGGCTAATGACTCTGTTTCCCATTTTGCTCTGTTTCTTTTCCTCTCCAGCTAGCTGTGTTTGATCTATGAACTATGAAGGTTCGGGGTGTGAGATTTCTGAATGAGGTAGGTGAAGTGGCGACGGGTTTTTGTAGGAGAAGAGTGATAGACACGTGGGATTCATGCAGAGCTGGTAGGATCGGTGGCGGGTTTTGGTTTAGACAGACACGGGAGATGGAAAGAAGTAGTAGCAGCACACTCGGTGACAATGTGATGTAGGGAATTAGTAGTCCCAACTTAATTTCGGTGTGTTCGCCACAATTTAGAGATCTTTTCTTTCTTCATCATTTTTCTTTTCTGCTCTGGTTGTCATTTTATGCTCGTCACCTGCATGCTTTTGTTGTCACGTATGCATGGATGATATATTTTGTATTAATTGTAGGTTTTGATGGGGCAAAACAGAATATTGAGACGGTGTAATGGATAAGACGTTTATCGAAATAAAACTTCAGTGAAGAAGAACTCAATTTTGAACTCAATTGTGAATTACCTTTATTTTGTTGATGGTACCAGAATTTTAATTTTTGCAACGACTACAACATGTCATAATTTAAAAGAGACATATGCGTGTGACATGTTTCTTTTGGCTATAATAGTGACCGTAAGTTGCTTAAGTACTGCTGCAAATGAATTCGAGAAGTTAAACACTGGTTGTGACAAAAATTTAAAGTCCAGATATGATCTATAAGATAGAGGTATAATTCGGTACCAAGTGATATTTTCCCTTACATTATGCTTTTATTGTAGTTAGCCTTTTGGGTGATGGTTGGGGAATGGGCCTTCGCATTACTATCAACATTGGTGGAACTTATTCGAGATGATTTAGAGACTATTATATAGTCGAATTCAACAACAAATTAATACTGGTAAGTAGTTTTGAGCAGCTAGGGCTGTGCAGGTTGGATTATAGCAAGGCTCTTCTGGTTATAGCATTTGCAACAAGCTATAGTGTGTACATATATGCTCATCAAGTTCTTTGGTTAATATTAGGCTGGAGGAAGCTTCTTGATCCAAGTCTGCGATACGGTAGCCGAGCCTTTTCTTGAAGCTAATCAAGATGAAAAGCCTCTCATATAAAGTTTTCCAAGGATAGACATGTCGACATTTGTGCCACTAACCACATTAATATGGAAGTTTCAGAATATGGAAAATTCTAGTATATCATATGGTATATAATTAGACACATCCACTTCAGGATAGAGGGTGAAGTGGTACGTGGAAAGCAAGAGGAACAAGAAAAAGATGGCTCGTGGTGATGATGGGGTTTTAATACATAGCGTGGCGGCACAAATGTAATTAAAACAAACATCAGGGCATAACTGTCATTTTGCTTTTTATATGAACATCGCAATGAACAGTACCAACGACCACACAAAATTAGTATATAGTAAATAATTACAGTCGCGCAACACCAATGAGTCGATTGTAGTTTGTAGTTTATACACATTTTTCATGTCCAAGCGAGTAATGCCTTGATTGCGACACTGCGAGTTTTTCCTTCTCTAATAAATTTTTGGGTCCAGTTCTAAGTCAATTTGAAGAATCTATGATCTAAATACTGTTAACCCTCATGTGAAAAATCTATCTTACTTGTTGCTCGTGCTAATCGTGTTATTAGATTTTTCGCACATATTTTTTAGGGAGTGAAATTTGTACTCCCCACAATCCACACTTTTTTTTTTCCTTTTTTAGTTAAAGATTTTACAAAAAGACAAACGGCATGTGAGTAAAAACAAAATTAAGGTTACTATAAAAGGAAAGAAAGAGTGTAAATTGTAAAAATATGAGTGGAAAATTCAATCCCCTATTTCTTTTGTTGATCCTGTATGTATTGTCGAAATTGTGGCTACCAATTTATGTGAAGCAGAACTGCTGGAGTACTGAAGCTGTTTTTTTATTTTTTTATTTTTTTATTTTTATTTTTTTAAGAGCATCAACGATGGTATCCTCAAAGGCTTTGTGGGCCTAGAGACTAATCCGTGCCGATGGGTCATATCAGAACGCTTCCTCCCTCTAGCCACCAAGAAATTGAGATTTAACTCTGTTGGGGTAGAAATTGAATGAGGATCTAGCAACTTACCGTTGTTTGGCTTGGTGATCTGATCTTCCCTTTTAGGGTTGCAAGACTAGGCCCAAAGTCTTCATAAGATAGACTTCGTTGTGATGGAAAGGCTCCGAGCATGCAATATCAATACTGAAAGGACTTAGTAGTGTGCATGGTGTGGGAGCTAGGATCTTGCAAGCGTAACAGAATGCATGCTTATCATGAAAAATGTCTAATGTGGGTGAGGGATTGTAGAGTATGGTGGTGGTGGTGTTTAAAGTGTCTGAAGGTGTTTGAAGAGATGAGTATGGTTGGTGCCTAGGGTTGGTTGTGCATGAAGAGCTTGGTAGTGGTTTTGCATGTAGGTGTCTCTCTCTTCAAGTCCATTGTAGTCCTCTTTACATATGATTGTAGATGAAGATTGAGAGTCCAAAAATGACCTGTGACTTCCTATTTTAGCATGGGACCAATAATCTCGATCTCTTACTAAGCTATTCTTGGCTAAGCTAGTTCATGACAAAACATGGCCTTGGGGTTTGCCTAGCTTAAGCTTATAAAGTGAAACTTGTGAAAACAAGGGTTTAGGTTTGAGGAGACTCGTGAGACCAATGCTCTATGTCTAAAGGCATAGGGTGAGTGGAAGCAAGGGCTCAGGTTTTGAGGTGACTCATGATGCCAGTGCTCTATATCTAAGGGTATAGGGTGATGAGATGAGGCATCCGTTACAAGCTTGTGCGCGGGAAGCTCAAATTCAAGTTTGGTCCTCGACTCCCAAGACGTTTTGGACACTTGAATTTTGACCTTCATAGGCCTTGCAAAATCTTGTATCCTTCCACACCACAACCCATTAATAAGCCCCATTTGGCCTAGTGGTTTGGGTCCACGTTATGAGTTGGCCGCGTGACATATTGTGATAGACGGGTTAAGACATATCATCAAGGATGCTTGTGCACAACTTTGATTGGCATGTGTTAACGTGTGCGTGAAGTGAGTAGGCACGTGGTTGTTAAAGCGTGGGCACGTGGTTATTGAAGCGTGTCCATGAGGAGTCACGAGCCTAGATAGAGGGAGTGTGCTTGGGCATGAACGAGCATGGCTTGGCCTAACTCCCAAGTGGGCTTGGTGTAACTTTAGCTAAGGAAGGGCTTGGCCTTCGTGACGTCCTTTTGTAATTTGGGCGTGGCATGGCATGGCATGGCGTGGCTTGCCTCCTTCATCCTAAGTCTCCTTCATCCTAAGTAGAGACCTTGTACCAAGCCCGATTCGCTTGAAGCAGACCTCGAATGTGGATGATTCGGGCCTCATATCATATCTAAGCATGATCTTTGACCTTTTGATCTTGAGTCTCTAAGATATCCGATAAAAATAAGCTTACATTTTTGGGTATCAACAAACTCCAATTATCGTCGGCGCCTCGGCGAGATTCGAATCTATGTACGAGGGTTCCACACCATGGCTCTTATCAACTCGACTAGACAATCATGCTTACAATGGAATGTACAATAGAACTACTCACTAGAAAATCATGCTCACTTATTCCAGCCTCTATACTACAACCAGACAATACGAGGTTGACCAGACAAAATCAAATTTTGTCTTTGCCCTTTAAGTCAGGGTTAGAAGGTGCACCACCATAAAGCAAAGGTGGCACCATCTCAATAGCCTGCTTCTTCGATTTGATTCGAAAGGCCTTGAGTTCTTATTTTCTTGTTAAATGGAAACTAATAAATTGAGGAGAGATTTTATCAACACATCTTTAATTACTAGATACACATTTCATACTAAATATACCACCTATTAACTTTTTTGTTTTAACATTTTATTAGATACACATACCCAAACTTCATCTAATACCCTCATTTAACATATATATACACAACTTCTTCACTAAATACATAACTCATTCACTACACATATTTTTCTAGATCTGCTACTCAATTTGTTCAAAAAAAAAAAATCACATTACTGAGATTTTTCTCAAAATGTTTCATCTTTCCTTATATTGTTTCACTTTATTGACATATTCCTCGAATGTTTTTATTTTGTCTCTAAAGGGTTTCACCTTGTTAAGATCTTCCTCGAGAGAGACACTACCAGGACAAGTACTTTAGCCGACGAAATATTTTCGTCGGCCTGTTATCCTAATTCGTCGGCAAAGACCTTAGCCGACGAAGGCTCGTCGGCTATAGTGTCGTCGGGAAAGGGTCGTTGGTGATGGCTTTAGCCGACGAATCTAAAGACCATCGTCAGCTATTGTCCAGACTTTAGCCGACGAAAAATAGTTCGTCGGCTATTGTTCCAGACTTTAGCCGACGAACTATTTTTCGTCGGCTATTGTTCCAGCTTTTAGCCGACGAACTATTTTTCGTCGGCTATTGTTCCAGACTTTAGCCGACGAACAGTATATTCGTCGGCTTTACTGACAAACTTTAGCCGACGAATATCTCTGTTTCGTCGG
>NW_004443445.1:426175-429131 GCF_000184155.1 Fragaria vesca subsp. vesca
TATGCAGTCTGATGGATAAGGATCCCACAGACTCGGTGCCCTAGTTCAAGACCTAGGCAAAAACGAGTCTTCCCAAGATCTTTCATCTCAAACTCGGATTTCAGATAAGCCGCGGTCTCTTTGATTTCATCAAGAGTACCGATAATGTTCATGTCATCGACATAAACGGCCACTATTACAAATCCGGAAGTTGTCTTCTTTATGAACACGCACGGGCATAGTTCATCGTTCTTATATCCCTCCCTAATCAAGTAGTCACTTAGACGAGTATACCACATTCGCCCGGATTGCTTTAATCCGTAAAGTGAGCGTTGCAACCTTATAGCATACGCACTCCGTGGTTTAGAGTCACTTGATTTAGGTAACGTAATGCCATCAGGCACTTTCATATATATCTCTGAATCTAGATCCCCATAGAGATATGCCGTAACCACATCCATGAGCTGCATGTCAAGTTTTTCGGACACTACCAAACTGACTAAGTAGCGGAAAGTTATGACGTCCATGACTGGAGAGTAAGTCTCCTCATAATTAATCCCGGGGCGTTGTGAGAAACCTTGCGCCACAAGGCGGGCCTTATACCGAAGTACCTCATTCTTCTCATTATGCTTTCTAACAAAGACCCATTTATGTCCAACAGGCTTTACACTCGGCGGAGTTAGCACTACTGGGCCGAAGACCTGTCTCTTTGTTAGAGAGTCTAATTCTGCCTGGATTGCAACTTTCCATTTAGGCCAATCTGCTCTGTTTTGGCATTCTGCAACAGAGCGTGGTTCGATGTCATTGTGCTCAATGATTTCATGAGCCGCGGAATAAGCAAATATATCATCGACATGGGTTGATGACCGGTTCATCAATTCATAAGTGTTATCATAACACATGGAGATCTCTATGTTCTCTGATGTTGACATTGACCCTGAGGCGTCCCCCATGGATTCTAATATCAACTCGTGGACATAACTGTAATCAGAGATGATCTCGTGAGAAGGATTCTCAACATCGATGATCAAAGAATTGACTCGTGCCTTGTCGGTCTGTTTCTTTCTCGAACGCATGTCAACCGAACCAGGTGGCCTCCACCTTTTCCTTTGGAGAGCCACGGCCTCCATCCCTCCACCATGGGCGGCGCCGCCGACGGCGGCAGTACCGAGCCCGGGGATGGCCGTGCCCTTTTTAGGGACTTCGAGCCTAGCAGGAACATTTGCAGCTGGTATATCTGATCTAGTCACTTTCGTAATCTCGGAGAAAGAGTCAGGCATCGTATCTGCTACTTTCTGAAGTTCGAGAATACGTTTCACTTCACGTTCAGATTGTGAGGTGCGGGGATCATAATGAGACAGAGTGGGGACAAACCACGACAATTCATGTCGTTCCACATGAACACGTTTGTTCCTATCTCCCCCTAACGATGGGAAGAGTGTCTCATCAAAGTGACAATCCACAAACCTTGCGGTAAAGAGATCACCTGTTAATGGCTCGAGATATCTGATAATCGTTGGAGATTCATAACCAACGTAGATACCCAATCGTCTCTGATGACCCATTTTAGATCGCAGTGGAGGCGTAATTGGCACATAAACTGAACAACCGAAAATGCGTAGATGCGAAATGTCAGGCTCATATCCAGTGACCAACTGGTACGCACTGAATGGTTGTTTGGCAGTGGGTCTGAAACGAATAAGTAAGGCTGCATGCAATATTGCATAGCCCCATGACGCAATTGGAAGGTTGGTGCGCATTACCAACGCTCGAGAAATAAGCTAAAGCCGTTTAATCGTAGCTTCGGCGAGACCGTTTTACGTGTGAACATGGGGTACGGGATGCTCGATTGCAATCTCGATAGACATGCAATAGTCATCAAAAGTCTTTGATGTAAATTCTCCAGCGTTATCCAATCGAATTGACTTAATTGGATAATCCGGGTGGTGAGCCCAAAGTTTAATAATTTGTGCTAGGAGTTTTGGAAATGCAGCATTAAGTGTGGACAAGAGCGCGACATGAGTCCAACGCGTTGAAGCATCCACCAGGACCATAAAGTATCGAAATGGTCCACATTCAGGATGGATGGGTCCACAAATATCACCTTGGATACGATGTAGAAATGGAATGTTCTCGGTGTTATCTTTAGCGTAAGACGGTCTCGATACTACTTTCGCTAAAGAGCAAGCTTTGCAAAACGAATGATGAGCGTTTGAAAGAGTCAACGGCACATCAAGGGAAGAACGGCGCGCCTCAATTGCTTGAGGGAGCGGCCGAGCGGCAGCCATGAAGTTGGTGCGGAGCCCGGGAGACGTCAAAGTCCCCTTTGGGCCGTGGTGACCAGTTGAGGCGTCACCACCATGATTCAAAATAATATCATTTCCCAGATATTTTCGTTTTGATTTGAAGAAGGGATGTCCATGAGAATTACGCAGAATTCGGATCATCATGTCCCTTCCAGGATGACCAAGTCGATCATGCCAAAGCTTGTATGAGTCAGAGTCCCAAAGATCCTGTTTGGCGACTACATGGGATTCAATAATCCGAATCGTAGTAAGGTAAAGACCACTAGATTGACTCATGAGTTTCTCCAATATACGTTTGCGTCCGTATTCATGAGAAGTGATACACAAGAACTTAGTTCCATCTTCACAATGAGTTTCCAAGTGAAAGCCATGAGCGCGAATGTCCTTAAAGCTCAACAGGGTTCGGTGCCCTTTTGGGGCATAAAGAGCGTCCGTGACGTGGATCATAGTGCCATGAGGCAGAAAAAAGTGAGCGGTTCCACGCCCGAGGATCACAGGGGAAGATCCAATCATTGTCGTCACAGATGATTTACAAGGCACTAACTCAAGAAATAGTTGCCGGTTCCTTAGAATTGTGTGGGTTGATCCACTATCTGCGAGGCACTCGATCTCTCCAAGAGACATACCTACAAAAGAGAGTAGATATATGAGTAAATAGGTCGATATCGAGC
>NW_004443445.1:429151-435191 GCF_000184155.1 Fragaria vesca subsp. vesca
AAAATACATCATGAACTCATATATATCATCAACAACTTCATACCATATCAACACAATAATATTATAAATTAATTAACATATATATATCTACTATTTATTAACAACAAATTAATTCATATATATTATCAATTCAAATCATCAACCAAATCGATCAACACATATATATATACATCCAACGTACTCAAAATTAATCAACTCAATCACAATCAAAATCAATAAACTCAATCACACTTAAAATCGATCAACTCAAATAAAAATCAATTAATCAACATATATATACATATACGTACCTATATATGGCTCCACAAACTAATTATGGACAGATTTCGACAACACCCAAACTTTTTCTCCCGTTTTTTCTTCTCCCGTTTTTTTTCCCAGATGAGCTGCTACTGTCCAGATCCGCAAATATAAAGCACTTTAGCCGACGACATATTAATTTCGTCGGCTAAACTTTTAAATATTTCGTCGGCCATAGTTTGTGAACTTTAGCCGACGAAATAAATTCTTTAATCGACGAAAATTTTTTTTCGTCGGCTAAAGTTTACCATAGCCGACGAAAATTTAACTTAGCCGACGAAAAAATGCTTCGTCGGCCTGGTTTTTTTTTTTCGTCGGCTAAAGCCTTTCTTCTGGTAGTGAGATTTCCCTTTGATAACTTCTCCCATCAGTTTTCCTCGACAAATTTTATTCTCAAGGAATCTCTTACTTAAATTGATTTCAAGATTTCTTGAGCCTACCGAATCAAAACAAAATAAGACAATACTTCACCAAAGTTTTTAACGGAACTTTCAGCATTATAATGTTCAATCATGTGTAAAACTAAATTAATCGATTCTTAGGAACCATTGCATAATATTCATATGCAGTGTCAATATATTAGTACTCGATTGAAACTAAAAATTAAAAAGTGTTTGAAGTACAATAGTTAATATGAACGTCTTAAACGAGATATTTTATTTTAACTTAAGTTTTTTTTATTTTTGATATGAATGTCTTTTTTGATAATTTTACGTACCCATAAAGTCTTATATAATTTGTATAAAAAAAAATATGTATTTAACATTTTGATATGTATTTAAGGGATGTATCTAAATTGAGTGACCAAGAGAATGAAGAGATGCATCGATTGAACGAAAATTGAAAAGAAACGTGAGGCTAAATTAAACAAAATTGCTCAAAGAGGTGTGCCCTAAAAACAGCACCTTCGAGCTTCTTAGCCTGAAAAACAAATAGCTATTGATCTTATTCACCAAACCAAAGTCGATCCTCGATCAAAAGCCATGAACATGTCATTCCCGAAGCTCACCAGTCTGCCATGGGGATCCCATCTGCCTTTGGATGCCTCTCCGCATTGTAAGGCAAGATGACAGCTTCGCGCTGAGCATTAACAAAACGGTTCAACCTCCCCTCACTCACACCAAAAGCAGCTGCAAGTTCCGGACCTCTTAGAGCTTCAAGCATCGAGGTAGAACCGGCCAAAAATTGTGGATGGTTCGGCTGCGACGAGGTAGTGAACCCGAAAATATGAAGTTGCTCCTTGTTTGAAGCCACTTGGACAAATGGGAAGTATCTCGGCACCCAGAACACACTCCCTGGCTTTAGGTTTGCCTTCATTGCCAAGGTTCCATTTGGAAACACAATCTGCAGATGTCCTGAGCCTCTTAGAACGACGCCGTATTCTGTTGCAGTTGGATTCACATGTGGTGCCAACATCGATCCTGCCTTAAGATTCACAAGGTAAACGCCAATGCCGGAGCTTTGTAGGGGCGAGTAATCAGATTCATCAACTGACAAGCTCGATCCGTAGTTGTTCTTGAAATCCGGCTTCCTGTTGTAGAGGTTGTAGGCCTCCTGGGCGTGCTCGTGATGAATCTGCTTCCTCTTCTCGTTTTCGATTGTTCCGAACATAGAGATCAAGAGTTTCCTCCATGACCATGGTTGGGTTTGCTCTTGTTCTTGTGGGAAGTCGACCATTTTCTTTAGTTCTTGTAGTCTGTCATGCTCTTCCATGCTTAGGAATTTTTTCCATAGGTTTGATGATTGGGAATTATTTAGAGATACAATTGGACCCTGGTGTTGCCTTGACAATACATGCCTTAATTCTGAAGTTGAGACCTGAAATACACAGAAATTAATCCTCAGTATGTCTGCATTATTACTGTACGCATCTCTTAAAATTTGTTGCCAGATCTGTAAATGAGTGTATCACGTACATAGAAGTACACAGTAAAATTTCCTCGCATTTCTAATGATCATTATTGTTAGAAATTTGGGATTGTAATTTTAATTTCGAAGTCATTGATATGCTTACGTTAAATGCACTTGTGAGTACTCCAGAATCGAACCCAGCAAGGACAGATTTTGGGTAGTTTCCTCCACCAATGAAGAAATTCTGCATAAGTAAAAACCAATGAAACTAGGTTAGTTAGAGACTCATGCATGGACCTATGTAACAGAAGGTACTAGCCAGGTTTGATAACTAGGATAGGCCTAATGAATCAAAAAGCTAGATTTATCAAGATCACGAAATGATTAGTGTTACCTCCAAAGTACCCATTCTCAAACCCTCGGATGTGTCAATGCTGAGAATGAGCTCAAGTCTGTGGCCCTCCTCAACATTCTGCAAGTAAAATGTTGAACCAGCTGGGATTCTGTACAAATCCCCAGCCTTCAATTGCCTCTCTCCGAGTTCATGATGGTGTACGAGTCCCACATTTGCTCGCCCTGGAACAAAATTATAATGAGAATTCCATTGTGGCCTAATAGTTAATAGAATATAAGATCATCTATGCATGACTTGTAAATATGCATAAGCACAAGAACAACACCGGTACCGGAATTTGAAGATGCATGATGATCGATGCATGAGAAAAATATAGTAATATACCTGTGTGGACAAAGAGGACCAGACTGGAGTCAAGGTACTGAGGGATGAAAAGAGAGTTAGGTTCCATGGAGAGAAACCCAACATTGATATGCCTATGAACCATTCTCCTACCTACACTCCTCACCACCCTCATTTCCCCAGCTTTAGTTCTCAGCAGTAGTCTAGATCGTTGCAAAAGGAACCAATGGTGATGCCCTCTGTGTTGCGCATCCCAATTTTCTTCTCTCTGATCCCAGTCCTCGTCTTGGTGATGATCGAAGTTCATAGCCATTGCCATGACTCCAAAGCACATGACAATTACAATAACCAGGAGGCTCATCATCACTCTCTTTCCCATTTTGAATTGATTTGTTGAGTTCTTCTCAGTAACACTCTGATGAGTTTGTGTGAAGTGGTGGGATGGGGTGTGGGTTTAAATAGAGGGGACCAGAAGAGTTAAAGTGAGACAAGTGTTATGCCATGTGTGCAGAGAAAGGTTCCAACACCGATCTAGAGAGAAATACTCTTCAGGCAGATTGAAATCTTAGAATAGCCTACCGATATTACTGCTAAAACTTAGTCTAACCAAGACTAATCATCCTTATTGCACAAATATTTACATACAATATATATATACACACACACACATTAATACTTCATGGAAAATTCTACGGTATCTACATCTACATGTATGTGATACCCATATTACAAATGTGACAACATATTTATACTTAAAGTGGTAATGTTGAGTCATATTATTTGTAATCTTATTCAAATAATTGTAATTCCAAATGTACAACCATGTTACAAATTTTTGAACAAATTGTTCTCAATGTTGTAATTTTGTTTAACTATATGTAAATAGTACTGTAAATAAATATGACACTATAGTTCTCAATGTTGTAATTCAAATTGTAATTTTTGTTCAACTACATGTCTATATATATATAAAATAAAAGTAGATATACAAGAAATTTTGAATGCTCCCGAATGATCACGTGACAGTTTGACGAGGTCCACCCTTGCCAATTAAATTTTGACATTTGGATTTATTACAACTAAAATATAAACTAAGGTTTTCTATATTTTGTGAAATGACCGTCTTGGGTTTTTTATGAGTTTGGCCTAGGGTTTAGGGTAAAGAGTTTAGGGGTTAGGGTTTAGGGTATAGGGTTTAGGATTTAGGTTTAGGGGTTAGGATTTAAAATATCAACAAGAAACCCAAAATAGTCTTTGACAAAATCAAGAAAATTGTTTTTTATCATAAAAATCCACATGTCAAAATTTAAATAGAATGGAAGAACACGTCAGATTACTACGTGGTGTTTGGGAAGGATTAAAGTACCGTACTTTGTCTCCTTCATTAATTGGGAAGTGAATCACCTGTTCCCGATTTACTTGTGCCAATTATGTGCCACCAATACCCTACTGACAATTGTTCTTATCTCTAACCTCACTTAAACTCTGTTAACTTTGCTAAAAATAAAATAAACTTAAGAAAATCAAATAATATTTTAACACAACCCAGACTTTTTCTTCACCACCATATATCGCACGTACAATCCACAAGCCACCATCCATGGCAGACTCCAATCTTCAGACCATAGACCAAAACCAGACATCTGAACCCAATCCATTCCCATTGTATTTGGAAATAAAAACACATCTTAAACCAGATTTTTCTTCGTCCTCACGACCTCACCGCCATCAATCTCTCTGCAATTAAACCAACAAGCCCTAAACCTCATTAATATCACACCTCTTCCACTTCCGAACCCCTCCAAAATCATCCACTCCCCCGACGACCTCCGCTGCTTCCACCACTGATACCGGCCAACGCTTCCTCGGCTTCGTCGTTGCCCTATCCCCATCCATTTGCGCCAAGAAAATCTCCAGCCCCTGCCATCAATCCATCATCACTTCTCCAATTGGAATAAAACTATAAAAGAAAGACAGAAGATTGAAAGAGAAAAAAAAAAGACCATGAAGAAGAAGAATAGAAGGAGACCGAGTGTTTATCTTTTTTCGTTTTTCTTAAGTAAAAAACTAAATTATCTTAAGGTTAACAGAGTTAGACTTCTGTTAGTTAATGTTTAGTGGAATTCCAAATGTCAATAAAGTATTGGTGGCACATAATTGGCACATACAAATTTGAGAATGTGATTTACTTCCCATTAATTGGTGCATATTCAAGGAAATCAAAATACCAAATAAATGCAAATGATATGGGTCGAATAGTTTTCATCATATTGAAAAGAGTGATCTTAAATATATATAGTAGATTTAACATTAGGTCATATACCAATATATATTCCATCCTCAACAACATTCATAAGAGAATAATTGTTGCTCGAGTCACTGGGCGGGTCACTTCATGGTGGCGGTTCGGCTAAAGTGGCGACGCGGCGTAGTCTGTGTCAACGTTAGGTTAGGATCGGTTGGTAGCCTAGGGTCTACTTTGGGTCAAAGCTTGGGCTTGAGTCCTAGTTTTGAGGCCATCCTAGGCTATTGAGATAATTTATGTAGTCTAGGCCATTGAGTTGATCTACGTTACGAGCTTCATTTTCATAATTGATATATCAGAATTGGGATTGCAGATATAAGGTTGCTTATATAAGGACATAAGGTAACTTATATAAGGTTTGTGCATGGGTGGTTGCTTGCCTGGCATTAATGCAGATACTTTTAAAGGGTTCGATCTCGAGCTCATGGCTGCTCAGTTAGGTATTATGATCATGATTTGGCTCCCGGTCTTTCTTTGATTTGGCTTGGGTCTTGCTTTTTGTTTGTTTATCATTATCCAGGTTCACTAAGGTGATTGATCAGTAGTGGCAAATAAGATATGAATGCCTAGACTTAAGATTTTCAGACTTAAATCGAACTCAAAGTTAGACTTCAAATAGTAGTGTGCATTTAGGTTATAGATATAAAGATTTTTAAAAATTGAAGTTATAAACTCAAAATCTGACAACAAGCAACATGTAATATTCAGTTTTTTTTTGAATTATAATTAAATATTAAATTGAAAATTGATGAAGTGAAAGTAAATTGAGAATAGAGAATCGTGAAAGATGTGTATCTCATTCATTGATAGGAGCCCTTTATATAGGGAATTACACATTACCAGTATGGTAGGATATGAATACATAGATCTAGTCTAACTACATATCC
>NW_004443445.1:435211-438930 GCF_000184155.1 Fragaria vesca subsp. vesca
CTAAAATTGCGTTTTTGGTGAAAAACAGTTAAACAAATAGGAGCATTTTGTACAGTCAAAACTGGAGCTATATTTTTTATTATACTACTCCAAATAAGTTGTTCTGCTTTGTGCACTTACAAAACATTTACTATTTTAGGTAGGACACAACACTAGATGTTTTGTTATGTAGTGTTGTTGCTTTTGTAATAGCTCCATTATTAGAATCATATGTATATGTGATATACAATGTATTGAAGTTCTATGAAATACATATCAAAAACTTTTCCATCAATCAACTGAATCATTAACTAGCTTTATAAATATACACCGCGTCAAGACGCGGGTATCAACTCTAGTCTCAGTTCTAATGCCTTCTATATTGTACATCTATTCCCAATACTAGACACGGGTCCATTCTTCAAGTATTTCGTATAAGTGCTTTCTGATTACCACGTTTATAGTCCAGAGTCCAGACTCCACAGCTTAAGAAAGTTATTACTTTCCCAGTAATTGACTAATCTTGACTCACTGCATGTCTGCATGCTTTTCTCTTTTTATTAAAAAAAGGATGCCTCTCTTTTTGCTCATTAATTTATTCGTTCCTTGTATACTTTATTTGCCCAGAATGGTGTATATGCAGCACATAGCAAAGATCAAAGAAATTCACCACCGAAAAGAAGATCAAATAAAAGGAATTTATCCAAAAATAAAAGAATTGATGAAGTGAAAGTAAATTGAGAATAGAGAATCGTGAAAGATGTGTATCTCATTCATTGATAGGAGCCCTTTATATAGGGAATTACACATTACCAGTATGGTAAGGATATGAATACATAGATCTAGTCTAACTACATATCCTATTGGCATAAGGCAAAGGCACACATAAAGAATATCTAGAAAGATATGGAATATCCTAGAACACTCCCCCTTGTGCCGCGCATTGATATGCCAATAGTGCTAATCTGTTGCCTCGTCAAAAACCTTGTCAAGTCACAAAAACCCTGTGGGAGAAAAACTGAACCTTGATCGTAGGAGAAAAAGAGTACAACGCACCAGCCTACTTCATTGAGATGATACTCCCCCTGATGTGAACATTATTCAGAGAGACTTGATAGCCGACGCATGCCTATACTTTTCACATGTTTCTCAAAAGTAGACTTAGGTAAGGACTTAGTAAATAAGTCTGCTGCGTTTCCTTCGGAACTAACTTGGTTCACTTGAATGTTGAGAAACGCCTGTTGCTGTTGGTTGTAGAAGAACTTAGGTGAAATGTGCTTTGTATTATCACCCTTGATGTAACCTAACTTCATTTGCTCAATACAAGCTGCATTGTCCTCATAAATGCATATAGGTCTATCAGTTGTAGAACTTAATCCACTAGTTCCTCTAACGTGCTTAATGATTGATCTCAACCAAACATATTCCCGAACAGCTTCATGCAAAGCTATAATCTCTGCATGATTTGAAGATGTCGCCACTAGAGTCTGCTTAGTAGATGTAATACCCCGTACCTAAAAGGTTACTGTTCGGGGTTATGAGTTACCGTGGATTTTTCTTTATTCGCGTTCAGACATTTAAATAGTGTTTGCTCGAGTTTGTTTTTGAAAATGGTAAATAGTGGATTTAAAACTCCGAAGTCGTGGTACACGTTTATACGAGCTCACCGGTATGCCTGGATTATTTTTCGGAGTGATGAGCTATGTTTTGTGAATTTATGAAGTTTACAGTAAATTTTCAATTATTGTTTATTGTAACTGTTTTACTGTTAAGAACCCAGAAAGTTGACTTTTCGTTAAGTCAATAATTTGGGAAAACTTCCTTCATAGGAGTCGTAGAAGACGTTAATACGAGTTCGTGGACACGTGACATGCTTAAATTGGAGTTCGTATCAAGAGGTTATGGTCTAAAAACGAAAGTTACGATGTTGGTTGGGGTAAATTTTTGATGGGCTTTATTTTGGATGTGGGTATTAAAGTTGGACCGGGTGTGTGTGGCAGCCCAACACACCCCCTCCCCCGCCCACTCTCTTTCCTTCCTCTCTCCTCCCTCCCGAGTTTCCCCGGGACCGACTGGCTTCACCACCATCACCTGCCGCCGTCCGGCCACTAGAGATCGTCTGACTGGTCCCGTTCGGACCCTTGTCGCTCCCTTTTCCTTCCTGGGCCGGTGACCGGGTCGGTGACGCTGCCGGACATGAGAAATCCCGCCGGAACGCTGGATGGTCCACTAGCCGGAAATTTCTCCTCCGGCCACCAAAGTTCGTGACTCTTGGCTCATCTTGTAGCTCTCATCAAGGTGAGTAATCCTTCAAAAGGAATTGGTCTAATTCGATCTTATTAGGGTGGAATGTATAATTGGAGTCTAGGGTTCTTATTAGTGTTTTGATTCGATTGAACTATTTAGAGCTATAATTGAGCTTAGTGTTGTTCATGAAAGTTGTTCGAAAGGTTGAGAGGAAGGTTCTGTCAAATTTTGGTGACGATTGGAGGTGGCCGGAGTTTGGCCGCCGGTCGGCTGCCGCTGGCGGCGGAGCTGGCGGCGGTGCTGCCACTTTTTGGGCAGTTTTTCATGCTTAATAAATTGCTAAAAATGAGAGAAACCCATTGGTGGAAAGTTAGCAATTTTTGGAGTAATGTAGGTTAGGTTTCGGATTTTCCGAAGACTAGCTATATTAATGGTTAAAATTGATAACCGGGTATAGGAATATTACTGTTAGACAGTTGTTGGATTGTGATTATGCATTGAAGTGGATATTGGAGTGTTGTGTATGGATTTGGGATTGGTGTTAGTTGAAATGGGTGTCCATAGTATATCTAATGGGTGTCCATAGTAAATGTAGTTAGAATGTGTAGTAAACTTGGGTTCAAGGTGAAAGAATGCATGTTTGATGATTTGCATAAGTATGGTTTGATTTTGGACTTATGGTGGTAAATGTGATGTGGTAGAGAATTAGTATAAAATGTTGAACTACGAGTGGCTTGATCCCTTTAAAAGGGTACGTAGGCAGCCCGAGCAAGTTTTGGGTGCAGCCGCAAATTAATAAAATAAAATTTAGGTTCCAAACGACAAAATTGTTTGTCGTTTTGTTTAATTATGAAATTCTATCTCATTTTCAAATTAGGATTTCCTTATTTATTTTATTTGTTTTTTTTTCTAACACCTGGGTCAGGGTGTTACAGTAGACCTCCAAGATATCGCCGTATTTCCAATGGTGAAAACATAACCAGTTTGAGAACGTCCTTTATGAGGATCAGATAAATATCCGGCGTCGGCGAAACCCACCAACGTATTGTTGGGTGTCTCGGCATAGGACAAGGCGGCGGTGGCGTGCACTGCATTGGACCCGTGTCCAGCAGCCGTACCGACGGCGTCCATAGCGGCAGTCCGGTCCCTTGGTGGATCGGTGCCGTGTCTTCCATGAGCCATAGGACCATCTTCTGTCCTTCTTGAATCAGTGTAGGGAAAAAACAGTCCCAAATCAATGGTACCTTTAAGATATCGAAAGATGTTCTTAACTCCGGTCCAATGACGTTGGGTTGGCGCTGAGCTAAATCTAGCTAACAAGTTGACTGAGAATGCAATGTCTGGTCGAGTGCATTGAGCTAAGTACAATAACGCGCCTATTGCACTAAGGTATGGAACCTCTGCGCTCAAGACCTCTTCGTCGTCCTCTTTCGGACAGAATGGATCTTTAGTTATATCCAGACTTCGACCAATCATGGGAGTGCTAACAGGAT
>NW_004443445.1:438950-445762 GCF_000184155.1 Fragaria vesca subsp. vesca
TTGAACCGGAAAACACGTGAGTAACTCTCCTTGAGAGTCACGGCGCCGTATGTCACCTCCTTTAAGGGAGAGACCGAAGACGGCGTTGATGCCATGTTTTCTAAGGTAGATGTAAATCAATTCGAACCATGTAGAGACAAGAAGAACCATGAAATAAACTTTCATTAATGCGCTGAAAAGAGTACATAAGGGTCTCAAAAAAATTGAGAAGAAAACTAAGCATGGCATGCTGACAATGCCTTATTACATCATGACTTGTAAAAGGGAAAACAATCTAGCCGGTGACGTCAAAGTCAGGGGCATCTAAGTCAGAACATTGTCCATTAGGGTCAGCGACCTTGAAGGTAACATTATGTTCAACTCCATTGTTTTCAGTGGAATTGACTTCCATCAATTCCTTGTATTTCTTGTATGCGGCAACAACATTTGCAGGAGCGCGACAGCTTTTAGACCAGTGGTCCTTGGACCCACATCTGTTGCATTGACCATCAAAGGCAGAAGAAGAGCGAGCATGCTGCTTTCGAGGAGGAGCGGCGTCGCCCTTGGGGCCGGCGGCACCAGTGTCTCAACGCCATGAGTTGGTACGGCCACTAAAGCCGCTACCTTGTCCCCGAGAACTAGAGGCACGGTGGTGTTGATTCCCACGTGCATAAGGTTCATTCCTATGTTGATCCTTGCGTTTCGGAACTTTCTTATTCCGGTTGCAATTGTAATTAGATTCTGGAATTTTCCGGGTGCCTACAGGACGCAAATTATGCTGATCATTGATCATATTATTCTTTTCTTCCATAAGGAGTTGCGTCATTAAGCCGCTAAATGTAGTAATCCTCTTATTTGTGAACTCAAGCCGATATTGGTTCATGAGGATCTTAGCAGCTGAAGGGAAGGTCGAGAAAGTCTTTTCGATCATGTCGGCATCACTTTTCTCGACTCCACATGAGCTTAGTTGAGCTTGTAGGCAAAGCATATCCCTGTTGAAGTCATCAACCTTCTTGTAATCCAAAAGTCGGATTTCATCCCAGCGAGCAATTAGTTCTAGGAGCAAGGTCGAGTGAATGTTGCCGAAGCGTTCGGCAAGGGCATCCCACAGATCTTTTGGATCGTGCTTGGATTGATACTGCCTGCGCAGTGTGGGATCGATATGCTTACGAAGGAACATGAGTGCCTGAGATTTTGTTCTCTTGCTAGGCGGTTCCTGATCTGGATCGGGGAATATGGTCTCGGTCAGATCCTTAGCGATGAAGGTCTGTTCTATGTCCGAGACCCAACGATGGTACTCAGTACCATGGGCGTCGAGGACGTCAAATTCAATGCCTCTGTCCATCTGCATACAAGAGAGAACAAGTCGTATTAGTTTTCTGTTGGAGACCTTGAAAAAGGTACTCAAATACGATGCTTTTGGTTTGTCTCTCTAGGGTTGATCAAACACAACCCTAAATGTCCGGAGGTGATCAAACACACCTTCAAAATAGCAATAACCAAAGTTGATCAAACACAACTTTGGACCCGGGGAGGATAACCGGGTTTTTAAACCTGCAAAGACACCGTCCCAAGCATAGAATGGAGTAGAAGAAGAGGAGAAAACACTTTATCTCCCCCGAGGTTATTGAACTTTGAAGAGTTTTAGGGTTGTAAAGTAAACATACCGTAAAACTTGGATGCTTGATCGGACGAGAAGGAAGAAGTGGAGCGGACGGCCGGGGAGCGGCAGTCCTGGGCAACGGCGGCGGCGGCAGCAGCGGCGGTGGCGGATGCGGCCGAGGAAGGGCCGAGGGTTTTCGGCTTTTGGTTTTAGGGTTTGGGAAAAACTATTAGCTCAAGGGTTTGAGCAAAGGGCTGATAACGTGATGAAGTGAAAGTAAATTGAGAATAGAGAATCGTGAAAGATGTGTATCTCATTCATTGATAGGAGCCCTTTATATAGGGAATTACACATTACCAGTATGGTAAGGATATGAATACATAGATCTAGTCTAACTACATATCCTATTGGCATAAGGCAAAGACACACATAAAGAATATCTAGAAAGATATGAAATATCCTAGAACAAAAATGTACTAATAGCATGGACTTTACCTTTATTTTCTTCTTCTTTCGTTTTGGGTGGGTCTTGGATTAGAATTGGGATGGTTTCAAGTCATTTTCAAGCAAGTACCAAAGGCCAAGTAAAGCAGTGAGGAATATTTTGATAGCAACTCCATGGTGGAGTGGAGTAGCCCCATCATTTCACATTCTTGAAAGGGACGTACGGTGTCGACGTTTCCGATTCGGATTGCATCGCATTACTACCAATTCTTTTTCACTCTTCATTATCGAACGGTACTGTCATGCAGATGAAATATCTAAACTAGAATGCTATATATAAAGCATTGTTTGAACATGGAAAAGGTGTGAGAAAGAAGAAGCAAATAATGAGTGGTGGGAAGAAGAAATCAGAAATGTGATGCAATAGGGAATCAGCAAATGTTAGACTCGATCAATCTCTGTTAAGCATTCAAGTTGCAAAGTTAGTTCGTGACATGAACTCTATGATTCATCAATTCTGTTGAAGAAATGCTATATATAGTTGGAAAAGTATTGTATGATTGGAAAAGGTGTAAACAAAGAAAAACAAGTAATGAGTGGTGGCAAGTAGCACAAGTTAGTTTGCGAGTTGTGACATGAACTCTACTCAATAAAGTATATCTTCAAATATCGTATCATAATAGGATCTAACTCATAACTTATTGTAAATTTTACGAAAAAAAAGTACACGGTGTATATTTATAAACTCTTAGATTGACAACTTGCCTATTAGGTATACCGTATACGTTATACGTAGGCATATAACCATAGAGGGATGGGTATGAGGAAGAGGAAAGGTGCACGCATGTATATAGAATAAGGCAGAGTCTACTAGTAATGCATGGAAGAATTAGTTTGTAATTCACAATGTGACATGTACACAAGCATGAAGCATTGGTCAATGGGCATTGGAAGTAGGCAATGTTATGACATGAGCCCAAACCTTGAAATCGAAATTGAGACTGAAATTGGTGGTCCTCTTAAGCCCACGAACAAATGCCATAACCCCCCACTCTCAAGTCCAAAGTGGAGCTGCCCCTAAAACCTAAGGAAGCAAGTTACTAATTGAGTTGTATTATTTTCCAAACCATGACAAACCATAGAATACTTCAAACTGATTTGTGGATAGTAAAGAAATAAATAAGAAATCAGATTAAGAAGAAGAAATCCAAACCAACCATGATTCTTTTTCTTTCTTAAAATCTTATTGGTAAACAATTCTAGAAAAGAAAATAAAAGTAAATTAGGTCAAATCAACCTCTACAGTCCAACTATATGGTAAACTCCGTTACTCAATGACAGTAAGAAACGTATCTATAAATATATATACATACCATATATGTATTCTTACATGTATATCAGATGCTACTAGTCATACTGATGATTCATGTATCAAGGTCCCCCTACCCTAGGAATCTTGCGGGACCGTTCTGAATCTGATATTCAGAATTTCAGAGATAAGAGCTTGGTTTATATTATCCTTTAAACTTATATAAACACCCCCATTTAAGATCAAATTTGTGCAGTAGTACTGTAATCCTATATCAAAAACACCAATGAAGCTAGTTTTCTTCTTCATCGTCTCTCTTCTTCTCCTTCCTCTCTTTGCCTCGTGCTCGGAGCAAAAGGTTCATATATACATGTTCTTCTGGTTATGGAGATTCGGGTCTGTTTCGTTTTCTATAGGCTCTGATTATCTCGGTGTGTGTATGTGTATGGTTTATCATGTATAGGTTTACATAGTGTATTTTGGAGAGCACGGTGGAGAGAAAGCACTGCATGAAATAGAGGACATCCACCACTCCTATTTGCTTTCTGTGAAAGAAAGTGAGGAACATGCCAGAGCTTCACTGCTTTACAGTTACAAGAACAGCATCAATGGCTTTGCAGCAGTTCTCACTGAGGATGAAGCTTCCAAGTTATCAGGAAAAGTAATCGATCAATAGCTTATTCTGTTTACACCCAAATTAATATTTTACTGGACAGTAATTGTCTATGTGAATATTAGTTAAATTTATGATCCACGTCATACCGGCGAGCCCAAAATAATGGGTTTACAAGTGATGACCCGCTAGGAAGTCATGCGAGCTGGACAACCCGCGTACGAATGGACTCCGCATAATGGACTTCGCGTACAAGAAGAATTTAATTGCTACGGGAACACCTCGCCCCGGCTTGGAACACTTCGCCTTGACTTAGCATCGCACCCGACTTGTATATATACAAGAGCACGTGCATGGCTTGTGGTTCTTTGATCACATGAGCATCTTGACAGCATCTCGCGCCGCATCCCATATCGGAGAAGAGCGTCCCGCGCGGTGCCACATTTTGAATACCTTAATTACATGAAGGGTACATGTGCATGCACGGGAGCATCTCGCCCTGGCCTCACCTCGGCTTGGAAAGGAATCCCGCCAACATTTAGAATAAAAGCATAGTGATCCTTAATTGCTTGGGAGAGTATGTGAGCTGGCAGAGTTATATCAAGCGGCGATCACGAAGTGATTAACATCCATTCAACAAGTTGACTGGTCAACTGTTTAATTGCTTGGTGGAGGAGGCTTCCCTAGAGGTCCATACATATGCGGAGCAGAGACTTCGCCTAGGAGTCCCGGACATAAAGGATTATCCTATCTACATACATATAGATGAGTATATATCTGCATATATCAATTTGCTATTAGTGCATGGAGGGAAGTAATCAAGTGAGGATGCAACCATCCTGAGCTATGTGTGATCCATGCATACGTCCATGAGAAGAAGGTATTCTAAACCAACTCTATTACCTTCAAGAAGAGCAATGACAAAGAGTTGATAAGTACTGCCTACGACGCAATCTCAACTTTGAAGACTCCTACAAGTCTTTGACATATTTTGGGCCAATACCTGTGGCCCTAAGTAATTCTATATAAAGGAGTTCGAGCAGACCCTCTAGATATACAACAACAGTACAACAACTCAACTCTACAAAATACAATACAATTCTCGACCTAGTCGAACCTCAGACGCTCCCCGGAGCTTTCCTTTCGTTTCCCCGTACGCTCTCCGAAGCTTTCTTTTTTTTCCTCTCCTTCCCAATTGAAGCTCTGCTCGATCCTACGTCGAGTATCGATATTGTGACGCTCATGCGGACTACTGTAAGTCCTTGCCCAGTACGCAAGGCGAATCTGAAGAACCCTGCGGTGGAGTTGGTGCTCTCTCCATTCTCAGTCGCTTGATTAGAAGCAGAAGGCTAAGCGCACCCCGCTACTACAACTACTACATTCCGTGTCCGCGCGGTGGCACGCCCGCAACAACTAAAAGAGACTTTGCACGCCCAGAATTACTGGTGTGGCCAAAACATATTCTTCTTCTCCTCCTCCTTTTCTGTAGTGCTTTTCTAATAATAGTTGCAGAATGGTGGCTATTTATGAACAGAACTGGAAGAAGTTGTATCAGTGTCGCCGAGCCACCCAAAGAAGTACACCATGCACACAACAAGGTCATGGGAATTTGTGGGGATGGAAGAAGAGGAAGAGGGGAGTTACTGGAAGAACAACCAGATGGGAGGAGACTTCTTATCCAAAGCCGGGTTTGGCAAGAACATCATTGTTGGAGTCCTCGATAGTGGTATGTAATAAACAAAACCATGTACTTCACTCTAAATGAGTACTACTCTTTCACATGTGATGCCATCCTATCATTTTTGTATTTTATGTGTAGGTTTTGTATTTTACGCATGTACAAGTGATATTTCATTATTTCTAACTGCATGATTCGCTTTTTGTTTTTCTTGGATGGATTCTAACTTAGCTTTATGTGTTATAAGCTCTATTTCTTGATAAAAAAACGAGTTAAATTTGACGAAATTGGCCACACATAAATCTATTTTTGAGCAAAACATAACTAAACGATTATAATTCATATAAGTTCGTATAACTTTACGTAATTATGTCTTTTGTATAAAAACATTACTGTATGCGTGTATACTGTGATCTGATAAGGTTGGTGTTATACATGTATGTAGGCCTGGGCATGGGCCGGGACGGGCCGGGATTAGGGTGATCCCGAACCCGAACCCGAAATTTTGAATAGGGACGGACCGGGCCGGGATTAGTGTTTTTTAGAAGTGATTCCGATAGGCCCGAATCTCGTTTGGGACCGGGCCCAAAACGGGCCTTTGAACAAAAAAATTGAAAAAGGAAAAAAACAGCTAAAAACCAAAACACAGCAGAACCTAAACAGTAAACACAGATGCTTCATGCTTGTATGCTTCAAGCTCTGCAAGTCATTACCTTGTTAAGCAATCACGTTTTGTTATGTTACATCATCTTAATGGCTGAAAAGGACAAGATAAATTGAGGGCGTGTTTCATATGTCAATGGCAACACCAACAACATATCCTATTCTAGAAGAGCTTCGTGTTAATCAGAATTGACAGAAACCCAGTAATCAACAACAAAACTCACTAACAGTAATCAAACCAGAAACCCAGAAACCCACAGTACAAACTACAAAACATCAACACAGAAACCCACAATACAATCTCCCAACTCACCGATCGAGATTTGACGGTTTCCGATCGAGCTTGCTGGTTTCCTTCTTTCAGTCGGTCCGGTTTCCGATCGAGTTTGTTGGTCTCCGTCTGCTGTTGGATCTTCAACAATGGCGATGATGGTCTGAGAGAGAGAGAGAGAGAGAGAGAGAGAGAGAGAGAGAGAGAGAGAGAGAGAGAGAGAGAGAGAGAGAGAGAGAGAGAGAGAAGAGA
>NW_004443445.1:446009-450845 GCF_000184155.1 Fragaria vesca subsp. vesca
GAGAGAGAGAGAGAGTGCTGAAGTCAGTGAAGTGAAAACTGAAATGAGGCGTATGGAACTATGGATGCTATGACAGAATTAGGGCTAACAACTTTCAGCTGATTAATTGGACGGTGTAGATTAACTCACACCATTAAGGTTTTTTTTAAAACGGGACGGGACGGGCTGGGCCTTTACGGGATCCAGTTAACAAGGCCCGATCCCGAACCCGAAATTTTAAATAAGAACGGGCCGAGCCGGGCCTTTAATATTCAAAATGAAGTCCTATCTCGTCCCGTGAATTTTAGAGACGAGATCGGGATGGGCCTTTGGGACCGGTTTCGAATGCCCAGCCCTACATGTATGCTTTCAGGTGTATGGCCAGAATCAAAGAGCTTCAGTGATGTAGGGATGGGGCCCATTCCAAAATCATGGAAGGGAATCTGCCAAACTGGAGTTGGCTTTAATTCATCCCACTGCAATAGGTAACCTACCTTAAATCTTTTCAATTCTTAGTCTTCATTTTTTTTTGTACAAAACAAACTAACACTAAAAAAAAAAATCCTCTCAGACAACCCGAGTTTACATCATCAAATAAAAAAACTCTAGAATTCTTAGTCTTCTTTTATCTATTTACTTTCTTAATTAAATTTCTATATCAAATAAAAAATCTCACTCCACATCTTTTGGTTCTTAATCTCCTTTCTTTCTTAGTTATATAAAACCATTTTGCTGTTTGGGAAAACATGTGAGTTGATTTAAGTATGGTTCTCTAACACAGAGTACTAGAAGATTATGCAGATTCCCTTATAAGAATTCAACTGTATATATAACATTCTTTCTTGGGACTATATGGTCTCTCGATCTTCTAATTTGCTAGATCTTCTCTTGGGCAAATACTAGATCTCCAGCCAGTTTCTGACTTTAGGATTCTAGTGCTAAACAATGTTTGCGCTAGATAGGGCTAGCAAAACCCCAACTAGAGGACATGTCACATGAGATAGGCTAACAATAAGGACATGAGGAACCGATGGTAACGTCAAGATCAAAACACCAATATATAGTAGAGCAGCCTCCCCAACATGGCATTGCATCTCACATAACTTCCTCATGAGTTCCTCTCAATCCCCCAATAGTAGTTTGTAAGGACCAAAACTGCTTTCTACAAGTGCATGCCTTAGAAATACATAGATAATAAGCAGCGTCTGCTTCAAAATTCTCACCACCTTGACAAAACTGCTTTGAGAAGTAGAAGAAATTTGATATTTCAAAATACGGGGCATTGAAAATTGAAAGTAAGATTAAGGGATGACATTTTTTATAGAACCTCAGAATCTAGTGCAGTGAGCTATATATGCAAACATAAAACTGCTTATTAATTCAACATATCAGTATAAGAGATTCTAAATCTAAGTCTCATCCATGTGAGATTGGAACCTTGGGGTATACAACTTATCGAAAGAAGAACAGTCAGTCTGAGGAACCTAAATGAACTCAGGATGACCTAGAGATGTTTTTGTATCAACAATTCAACACTGGTTCGTTTAAATTATTCATCTCGATAAGAAAACGAGCTACGGTTTGATTGATACTGTTCAAAATTGACTGAACCAATAAGAAAAAAAAAAAATTATTGTACAAAATTGACTCTTGCATGATTGCCCTACATAATTTATTCTCTTATGAATGGCTGCTAATGGACGGCTGCGACGGTTGTTTGTGATAATCGAGTCGACTGAAACGTAGAGTAGTGTTTGTGACCCTCCATCGATGATATCCCAAGATGAAGCTTGTCTATTCCAATCAAACAAAGTAACAATCCCAGTTGTAGGTGATCCATATATTTTTATATTTGTTGCTTGGCTTCTTCTGGTTTCTCATCTTGTCAATCTGCACCAGCCATTTGAAATAATGCAACAGCTTTGAAATAATGCAACTCTTGTGAACTTCAATATGGTCTTTCTCTCGTGCCCTCTGTACGTGCAGCAGCCATCTGAAATAATGCAACAGCCATTCGAAATAATGCAACAGTTCTTAATCTTCTGCTTCCTATTATTCTATCCATGACTGATGCAGCCTTCTCAATTATTTTTCTTTTTCAGAGAGCCCTAAAATCTTATATATATATATATATATACACACACACACACGGAGAGGATCTAAGGGCGTGCGGACATCCCTCCGTTCTCCACCGTCCGGCTCCGACGACGGCGTGCCTCCACCCAAGCGGACTCCAGCGGTGTCCACGACCACTTTCTCTCCCCGGCGAGTCCGCCGAATTTCAGTTTTCCGGTGAGATCGATCTTGTGTGAAGTTTTGGTGGAGGTTGCTGCCTACACCTTCAATCGATCTCACCGGGAAGGGAAAGTGGTCGGGGACGCCGCTGGAGTCCGCTCGGGTAAAGGCGCGCCGTCATCGGAGCCGTCCGGTGAAGAACGGAGGGACGTCCGCACTTTAAACCCAGTGCGGACATTCTCTTTGGATCTGGACTGATATACGGAGAGGATCCATATTACTTGGGTAACACTTACTATTTAGTATACCTAATTAAAGTGAAACCCCATTAGTGCTAATACCCAACTCATTTGGTGCCCTAGCTAGGGGAACTCTTTTGTTAGTACTCAATTGCAACCTCATCAGTACCTAGTTACGTACCTGCGCCTATGTTAGGCCAACTCGACCACTGGTACCTAAGAAAAACTCATTAGTGCCTAAAAACGAAATCTTCAAGTCATTTAGTATCGAGGAAAATCTCTTTTAGTTCCTAATACAAATCACAAAATATCATGTTGGTTATATAGAACTTAGAAACTGGCTTATGGCAGTGCACTTATGTATGGAGCAATTCAGTAAATTGATCGACTTGATTTTCTGATGAAAAACTATCTAAACTTTACCGCTTCCTTGGAAAAGAGTTATATTCTTGTAATGAAGGTTCTATATTAGGGTTTTTTATTCCCTTACTATACGACTGTACGAGTCTGTGATGATTGTTTCTTTGAACTTGTAGGAAGCTGATAGGAGCTCGTTACTACCTCAAAGGGTTTGAGCAATACTACGGTCCCCTAAATGTCTCAGAGGATTCGAGATCACCCCGTGACATGGATGGCCATGGAACACATACTAGCTCGACTGTGGCAGGCCGAGTCGTTCCCAATACCTCAGCTTTAGGCGGGTTTGCTCGTGGCTATGCCACGGGGGGAGCCCCATTGGCACACATTGCCGTTTACAAGGTGTGCTGGGCTATACCAGGCCAATCCAAGGCTGAAGGGAACACATGCTTTGAGGAGGACATGTTTGCAGCCATGGATGACGCCATAGCGGATGGTGTGGTTGTGATGAGCCTATCAATTGGACCATCTCAACCTGTGAAATTCACCGAGGACGGTATTGCTCTTGGAGCATTGCATGCCGCCAAGAAGAACATTGTGGTGGCTTGTAGTGCAGGCAACTCAGGGCCTTCCCCGTCTACTTTATCAAACCCAGCTCCATGGATCTTCACTGTTGGTGCCAGCAGCTTGGACCGAACATTTTTGTCACCTGTTGTGCTTGGAAATGGCTTGAGCATTGAGGTACATTACCACTTTGTCAATGTTACAAACTGTACCGTACGTATGATTTATGATAAGTTTGATGATACCTAAAATTTAATTTTAGTGATCATATATACCAATTAATAATTTGGATTCACTGTGATAAACAAATTAACAAAAAGGTGGAATAATGGGGTGACAAAACAAAAATGGTAATTTTAAAATGCTTGTTGGTTAATTCTTTTGATTGAATCGATATTTTCAGGGAGAAACAGTGACCCCAAGCAAGCTGGAAGAGAATAAGAAGTACCCTTTAGTATATGCAGGGGATGTTGTTAACCCTGGTGTAGCCCAAAATCTCACAGGGTAAGATGTTTTCACTTTGGGATTTAGTCTCATCTCTCTATAGATCATTGGTACTTGATCACTGGTTATATCCATAATCAATGCCTAGTATAACTCAATGTGGCCGGCATGCAGACAATGCCTTGCAGGCTCTCTTTCACCTGACAAAGTTAAGGGAAAGATAGTGTTCTGCTTAAGAGGTGCTGGGATGAGAGTTTCAAAAGGCATGGAAGTGAAAAGAGCGGGCGGTGTTGGTTTTATCTTAGGTAACATCAAAGCAAATGGCGGTGAAATCTCGGTTGATCCTCATGTTCTTCCTGCCACTGCAGTGGCATATAGCAACGCCAATAGGATCATGGAATACATCAACTCTACCAAAAATCCAGAGGCAACTATTATACCAGCAAGGACAGTGTTGCATACAAAGCCAGCTCCATACATGACTGCTTTCACTAGTAGAGGCCCAAGTGTGATTGACCCTAACATTCTCAAGGTATGTTTTCACTCAATTTATTTATTGCAAGACTGTGTCAATTCGAAAATGGATATTCAACGAATTTTACTTGTATGAGAATTTAGGTATGTACTAAATGGCGTCGAAACTTTGCCTCTTTTGTTTCATCTCTATGCAGCCTGATATCACAGCTCCTGGACTGAATATATTGGCAGCGTGGACTGAGGCTGAAGCCCCTACCAAGTTGGCAATGGATCATCGAGTGGCTCAGTATACAATTGAGTCTGGAACTTCAATGTCTTGCCCTCACATTGCTGCGGCAGCGGCACTTCTCAAAGCCATCCACCCTACTTGGAGCAGTGCTGCCATAAAATCTGCTCTAATGACTACAGGTAAATACGCAAATGGTTGCATTTTAATCTGCTCGATCTAATGACTAATTAGAGTCATAAAATTGATAATTTAATATCTTCTTCTGTATACTGTATGCTTATAGCAATACATTACATTACAAATCTTCTATGG